>NC_087173.1:9260485-9265485 GCF_035594125.1 Scylla paramamosain
GGATTTTGCATACCCTAACCTAACCTAACGTTGTTCCACCTAATCTCACCAAATTTAACCTAACCTTACCTAACCTACTTAACCCAATGAAACCTAACCTTACCTTACCCACCTAACCCAATGATGCCTAACCTTACCTTAAAACCTAAACTATAAAAAAAACCTAATTTAACGTTTCCTTACCTAACCTAACCTAACCAAAGAAAACTTCACCTCACCTCACCTCACCAAACCTAACCTAAACTAAACAAACCAAACCAAACTTGCTCTTCTTTTACGAGTGTTTTTAAGTGGCACCTACGTACGCCACGGGCCAGGTGAGTTAACGATAGGTGAAGAAGGTGTCTGGGGACTAATTAGCCACCTTTACGAACGCCACACCTGTCCATTACGTGCCTGCGGAGAAAGCGAAGACAGTCCGGCGCATTCTACCTGTTTTTGTGACCCGCCTCACCTGGAGACCTGAGTGCGCCTCGCCTGAGAGTAATGCCTGGCTCTTGGGATGGTATAGGACGCAGGTGTGTGTGTGTGTGTGTGTGTGTGTGTGTGTGTGTGTGTGTGTGTGTGTGTGTGTGTGTGTGTGTGTGTGTGTGTGTGTGTGTGTTCTTTTTCTTTTTTCTAAGGAATGCGCTTTTTCAATGGTAGTTTATAATTAGAATGTGTTTGTATTATATTTATTTTCGTTATGTTTAATATAACACTGAATGCTACATTAATTTATCTACCTAATTTATGAATTTATTTTCTTAATATATCAGTGGCATTATTATATTCTAAGGCTATATAGTATATAAACTACTACTACTACTACTACTACTACTACTACTACTACTACTACTACTACTACTACTTCTACTGCTGCTGCTGCTACTGCTGCTACTGCTGCTGCTGCTGCTGCTGCTGCTGCTGTTGCTGCTGCTGCTACTACTACTACTACTACAACTACTACTACTACTACTATAGAGAACCGCAATGAGAGTTTGGTTAAGGTGCGGTCAACAAACTACTGTTACTACTACCTCTTCTACCACCACCACTACTAGTGCTAGTAGTACTACTACTATTTCTACTACTACCATTACTACTACTACTACTACTACTACTACTACTACTACTACTACTACTACTACTACAAGAAACCTAGTGAGTGTTTGGGCAGGACACGACAGCGGCAACAGGTAGGCACAGGTAGGCTCAGGTAGGCAGAGTGGTGATCAAAGATGTTGGGGTATTAAGGTCGAGAGGAGGCCAGGTAAACAACAGCCTCCGTGTCTTGACTTTATATTCCTCCTCCGACCAACTCCCCATTCCTCTCTCTCTCTCTCTCTCTCTCTCTCTCTCTCTCTCTCTCTCTCTCTCTCTCTCTCTCTCTCTCTCTCTCTCTCTCTTTCTCCTAAACATCATTTTCCGTTACTTGCTTGAGGAGGAGGAGGAGGAGGAGGAGGAGAAAGAGGAGGAGGAGGAGGAGGAGGAGGAGGAGGAGGAGGAGGAGGAGGAGGAGGAGGAGGAGGAGAGGGACTATAAACAAATATTAGCACGATAAACGTTCACTACACACATTCTCAAAAGTAATAATAAGAAATAAAAGGAAAAAAAGAAGGAAAATAGCCGAGATAAAACAGATGGATAGAATCAGATGTGAGAGATAGATAGATAGATAGATAGATAGATAGATAGATAGATAGATAGATAGAGAGAGAGAGCGAGAGAGAAAGAGAGAAAGAGAATGTACAAGGCCTCTCTCTCTCTCTCTCTCTGCCCTTCCCTTCCCTCTGCCCCTCCCATAAACCCTCCCAGGCCCCTCTCAATATGACAGGCGTGGTGGGAGGCGCGGCAGAGAAAAAGGGAGGGTGTTGGCCTACAGGTTGGGAGGAGGAGGGGGAGGAGGAGGAGGAGGAGTAGGAGGAGAGAGTCGTGATGGGAAGGAGGTTTGGAGGAAAGTGATGGGAGGCTAGGGAAGGGGGAGGAAGGGATGGTGATGCGTATGGGTCAGTGAAAAGAAGGAGGAGGAGGAGGAGGAGGAGGAGGAGGAGGGGGGAAGAGGAGGAGGAGGGTCGCAGTGGGTGGTAGTGAAGACTAAACTGAAACAAAAACAGCTCTTCCCAGCACCTTCGAGAGAGAGAGAGAGAGAGAGAGAGAGAGAGAGAGAGAGAGAGAGAGAGAGAGAGAGAGACGCGGTTTATGGTGACGAGGCAAATTTTACACCAAAGGAAAAATCCATCACAGAAAGGGGGGAAAAAAAGGATGTCGGCTCATTTAATCCTTTTTTTCCCCTTCCCGTTCGTTGTCCTTTATAAATTACAAGACGTTAAAAAAATATAAGGAAAAAATAAGGATACGGAGGAAGAGGAGTCACCGGATGTCCTGCCTAATCCCACCGTGTCCTTCGCTGCCTTACAATATCCTATTCTGTTCTGTCTTGCCTTGCTCTGCCCTACCCTATTCTACCCTTTCGTTTCTGCCGCTCCCTGCCTTGACCTATCCTATCTTGGCCTACCCAGTTTTGCCCTACCCTGTCTTGTCCCACCCCTACCCTTCCCTGTCCTACCCTGTCCTACCTTGTCTTGTCATGCCTTACCCAGTCTTGCCCTAACCTGGCCCGTCCTTGCCTCTGCTCGGGCCATCAGTCAACACAGGCTTACTCGGCGCGGCGGCTGTGAACAGTGAAGCCAAGCACACACACACACACACACACACACACACACGCACATATACACACACTCCAAACAAACGCACAACACACAAACACCCAGACGCACTTCTCACAATTACAGGGCGAACTACAGAACGTATTGGCTGGTGAAAAGTGACGGACTGCAGTAGTAAATAAGAGTAAATAACAGCAAATAACAGCAGGCAGTAACAAGGCGCCATTACCTCCACAAACCCCATCAGTCACTCACGCGTGGCCATTAACAAACACGCCTTTAATGGTCCCTTCCTTCCTCCCGCTCCCAGATACCAAGTGGCGCAATTTTCCTCCATTTATCTTCTATTTATTTTCCTCCTCCTCTGTGCGCCGCAAACTCAGCCGCTTCCTGAGATTCGCGATACGTTTTCGCGGCGCCTCGGGTCACCCTGCGCCTCCTCCTGCCAGGTGGCGATAGACTGGAGGGCGTCGTTCATAATCCATCAGCGGGGCGGGAGGAAGGTCACGGGCGGGAGGGCGAGGCGTGGAGGGCGTCTGGCTGGCGGAAGATGGACGGGAGGCTGATGGTGGGTGAACGCTGTGTTTAGAGAAAAGGACGAGGAGGGAGAGGCGGGAGGGATGGGAGGAGAGGGCGTAGGACAGAGTGAAGGTAGCCAATGGTGAGAGTAACGCCACTTAGCACACTGAATGCCACCAGCACCCCGACAGGCCTCACCAGGGCGGCAGGCGACCACCTCCAAGTGCCCTGTGCCACCGCGCCGCTCTGGTGTAGGACAGCCAAGGCGCCTCCAACCACCAGGAGCACTGCGCAGGCCGCCAGGGACCCTGCGAAGGCCACCGCCACGGCATCCCTCACCACGACCCTCTGCGGCATGGATGACTCCGCGGTGGGGGTGTTAATCAAGGGCAGAGGAGGCGAAAGAGCCAAACGTGGGTCCTCCATGTCGCAGCTGCAGGTGTGGCGAGTAGCAGGGGCACATGCCGTACACAGCCCCTGACCTGGTCCTCGGCAGCGCCTCTGAGCATTTCGAGCAGTGGTTACTCGCTTGCGACATCAAAAAAAGCAGAAAGAATAGAACCCCAAAAATTATTTACGGTAAACACGAGTATTGACGATATTGAAATTTATTTACATTGATATTTTTATTAGCTATTTAGTTTATACATTACATGTTTTGAAAGTAAAGAATAATAAGGCCAAGTCCAACGAGAGGAACGGAGAGGAAAAGCAAGAAAAAGCAATGAAAAGGTTTACTACAGCAGTGTATGTGATGAAAAGGAAGAGGAGGAGGAAAAAGGAGACGGAAGAGAAACTGAAGATAAAATTTAGAGATATATAACAGCTAGACGGGTTTAGTGAAGCGAATACGAGAGGGAGAGGAAGGGAGGAAGGAAGATCTCGCCCGCGTTGATCAAGAGAGAGGAGGGAGGAAAAGGAAGTAAAAGTGACAAGGTGAATGATGAAAACTCCGTGAAAATTACTGAGTACTGCCGCCCATGGCATCCCACCCCACCTGAACCTCACGCCCACACCCTCTACCCACGCCCTCTGTCCACCCCCCCACATCTCCCCACCCTTTCCGTGCCTCCTCTCCATCCCTCCCTTACTCCCCACTCTTCTCTACTCTTACTCATCCCTTCCCCATGCGTTTTTTTTTTTTTTTATTCCTAACCTTCCCCACACTTTCCCACCCTTCTTCGTGCATCCTCTCCCTTCCTCATTCACTCCCCAATAATTTCCAAACATCTTTACTCATCCCTTCAGTTACTCACCCCTTCCCCATACCTCTTTTTCAACACTTTACCTTCCCCATACATTCACATACATCTATACACCTTCCTATTCCTCCTCATGCCTTCCCAGTCTCCCCCATGCCTCCCCATTCATCCTAAAACCTTCCTGTCCTTCCGTACACATCCACAACCTTCTATAATTCTATCTTCATTGCACCCTCAAAAATTCCTTTCCCACACAATCCCTCCGTCTACTTCCCGCTCCTCCTCTTCCACTCCCCGCCAAGTTGTCACAGTGATCGCATGAGGTCCTCCCGCCCACCCCACACCACCTCCTCGTCACGCCCACGCCCACGACGCAGCGGAGGGAGGCTAAGATCAATGTGTTTCTCTTTCGAAGATAAAAAGAGCCTTCGTGATGGGAGCTGAGGCCAATACATCACGAGGTCTTGTCTCCATTTTCTTCTCAATGGCGGCAGTGTCTCCCTTTCTGCCCCCCGGAGACCCAGAGAGAGAGAGAGAGAGAGAGAGAGAGAGAGAGGAGAGAGAGAGAGAGAGAGAGAAAGACGAGAGAGAGACGAGAGATAAGAGAGAATAAAGCCAATATTTTTCAGTC
>NC_087173.1:9270485-9275485 GCF_035594125.1 Scylla paramamosain
AGGAGATCTTACTAGACAAAATTCAGAGCCTTCAAAAATTGTAAAAAAAAAAAATGAAAAATAAAAAATAATCGAAATACTTAAAAATAAACGACAAACCGAATAGGAAAAAAAATAGCTTCATAAATAAATAAACAAATAAATAAATAAATAAATAAAACTGTAAAAAATAAAATACGAGAGGATAAATGTAAATAAAGAGAGAAATAAAAAAAAAATACTGTGACTCTTGATTATTAAAAAAAGGGAATTGCAAGTCTACAGATAACAAAGTAGACAGAAGGAGGACACTGAAGGAATTAGATCTTGATAAATAGCAAGGAAAAGTCTTAGAGGAAGAAAAATACCTTTAAGTTTTGCCAGTTTCCTACATTCACAAAAAAAAAAAAAAAAAATATTGTTCTGGTATCAGGATCGCGCAAGTTTTTATAAATGTGTTTTTTTTTTCCAAGATTGATACGAAAACTTGGTGAGAGAGAACAACGGAAGAAAGGGAGACAGCAATGAAAAACGATAATATAATGAAAGAAGAAGAAACAAAACCAAATTAATGTAAGAGAAAATTACAGTGTGGCAATATAAAGCAAAAACAAGATAGATACATTAAATAACAAAGAAAAAAACATAAATAACAAAACAATAATAACAAAGTGAAAAGAAATAAAATAAGAAAAGAAAATCAAAAACAAAAATAGATTGACTCTCTCTCTCTCTCTCTCTCTCTCTCTCTCTCTCTCTCTCTCTCTCTCTCTCTCTCTCTCTCTCAAACAGAGCACACTTTCCCCGCCTCGTGACCTCCTCATGGGCAGCACATGACGCCGCGCCGTGTGATCCAGTGTGACCTGGCGGGGTGCATGACCTCGCCACCTGGGACTGCATGGTGCCCTTACTTCCTCCTTGTCTTCATTTCTTTCTTCTACCCTTTCCTCTTCCTTTCTTCCTTTCTTTCTTTACGCCTTCCTCTTCCCTTCTTCCACATTTCTTCCTTATCTTCATTCTTCCCTTCTATTCTTTCCTCTTCCTTCCTTCGTTTCTTACTTCTCATCTCCCATATCCTTTCCTCATCCCTTCTTTCTCATTTCTTTGTCTTCATTCCTCTCTTCTATCCTTTCCTCTTCCTTTCTTCTTTCTCATTTCCTCCCTTGTTTTCATTCCTCTCTTTCATACTTTCCCCTTTCTTTTTTTCATTTCTTTGAGGTTTCTTTGTTTGTTTGTTTCTTTTGTTTCTTTTCCTCTTGTCTTTTCTCTTCTCTTTTCGTCTTGTCTTTATTTCTCTCCTCTACTACATCATTTCCTCTTCCTTTCTTCCCTTTCTTTGTGTTCCTTTTGCTCTGTCTTCTTTCGCTTTTTCTTGTATATTTGTCTTTTATTTTTTCCTCTTTCTTCTTTCTTACTTCCTTCTTGTCTTCATTTCTCTCCTCTACCCTTTCCTCCTCCTTTCTTCTCTTCTTTGTGTCTTCTTTGTTTCTTTTTTCTTTTTTTCTCTGTCTTCTTTTTCTACTGTCTGCTTTCCACGCTTTCTCTGTTCTTTCCTTCCTCTCTGCTTTTAATTTTTCTGTTATTTTCTACATTTTTTTTTCGTTTTTTTCCATGTCTTTCTTCTTTACTTCCTTTACTTATGTTCCTTCCTCTTCTGCTTTATCCTGCCTACGCATTTTCCTTCCACATTCCCACAATTCTCCACAGTTCCCTTCCTTCCTTCCTCCTCCTTTTTTGTACTTCCTTGTTCCTTTCCTTTCTTCCTCTCTCACGCATCTTTTGACCTCTTTGTGTGTGTGTGTGTGTGTGTGTGTGTGTGTGTGTGTGTGTGTGTGTGTGTGTGTGTGTGTGTGTGTGTGTGTGTGTGTGTGTGTGTGTGTGTGTGTGTGTGTGTGTGTGTGTGTGTGTGTGTGTGTGTGTGTGTGTGTGTGTGTGTGTGTGTTTCTGGCGCCGAACCAAAGAGGGTGTGTTAAGTGGAAGGTCAGGAGAGGTCAGGCTCGAAAGGTGTGGGCGTAGTGACCTTGACAGAGTGTGAGGTCATCTGGTTTCCAAAAGTGCGACGTGGATTTTCCTTATTTGCATCCCAAAGAGATAGAGAGAAATATTACTATACACTGTTCCTTACATTAAACCTTTCACTCCTAGATAAATATTTCCCTACATCCACGTACGCCTTTTTTTAGACACCTATTTATGTGCTAGTCTCTTATGTTTTGTAGCGTAGAAAGACTAAATTAACCCTCTACTCTTTCTCTATTTCCTTTTTTCTTTCTTTCTGTGTCTATGCAAACATTAAACAGCTGTAGAGAAGCCACTGTTTGTTTGGTGTGGGAAGAGTGAGATGGGGTGATTGCTGACTCGAGTTTGAGGCTGTGAGGGAGAAGGGAGTGTCTTACAGTGCTCTCAGTGTTAAAGGAAGACCACACCAGTGAAAGGGTTAAAGTAATGTTAATAGGAGAATAGCAAAGGTAAGCTGCAAGAAGCCACCAAGCCTACACGTTGCAGTCCCTTTATAGAACACATCTGCCACCTGTTTACTCTCTATGCTTCCATTATTCTATGTGAGAAAGTTAACGCATAGGAATGAATAAGAAAGAATGGAGGTCCTGTTCACTCGTTGTGCTTTCGTCAACCTATTTGAGAAAGTTAACGAATAAGATTGAATAAGAAAGAATAAAGTTAGGAATAATGTTGCAATATGCCATTTATTTCCTTTTGTACTTCCACCATCCCATGCGAAAATATTAAGAAAAGGATATAATATTTTCTTCTTTTTTACGTACTAAGGAGTGTCGCTTTAAGGGCACCGAGATGAGAGGCGGAAAAGTCTGTTCAGTATGCTGTTCCCAGAAAGATAACTAAAAAGTTTCAAAAAAGTAACCAATTTAGTTTCTCGAGTAAAAAAAATAATTTACCGTCAGAAGGAAGATTAGAAAAAAGATAAGAAAAGATTGCACTACACTCCTATCATATTTCTCCAGTAAATGCTGATAATCAAACTTCAATAAGTCTGCATAAAAATCAAGAAGATCTGACAGGAGATAAGGATATGTTGGAGAAATATTGCACAATTCTCCTGACATATTGCTTCATTAAAAAGCCGTTACAATAATTCTGCCCCAAAAAATTAAGAAGACGGGGTAAAATGAGATCAGAAAATTATTGTAACATGTTTTTGTCGCTAAAATTATACCACTAGACATGTTTCCATTATCTCACGTCAAACAATGACAAAACAGTGAGACATAATGAGGCGAGGATGGAGCGGCACTACTGCATCATGATGAGGTATATCTTCAGTAAAGTAAATATATTTTTTGTACTCAGTGTTTTGTCATTTTAAATCAATAAAGTGATACATAACGACCTCATTTAAGTGACTGATATGACACTTACGTACTAGTCATTGTTAATTATTTGCATTAAAAAATATATAAAATCATAAAATACATCAGTCATAAACCTTAAAAATAAATAAAAAAAAACAATTATAAATCCCAAAAATCTAAACAAACAAGTGCATCAATAAACCCTTGAACAAATTTACTACCTCATTTATACTCCTCACAAAATGTATAAATAAACAGATAAACAAATATATAGAAAAATAAATACAATAACAAACCAACTAAACCCTTTACAAAATCAATCACTTCCCCATAAACAAACAACACATGAATAAATTAAAATGAATAACAACAAAGGATAAGTGACTTGGGGAACCCTGGGAATCTATTAAACCACTCAAAAATAGAGCCAGACGAGTTTTTTATGACGTAAAGTTGACAGTTACGGGTTACCTGTCGCTCAGGTGGAAATAACTGTACAGGTGAGGCAGATATGAGGTGGGGGGGGTGAGGGGGATGATGGGGTGAAGGGATGAGGGGGTGAAGAGGTAAGGGGACTGACCTGCCCTCCCCTCACCCACCATGCCCTCGCCACTCCTGCCCCTCACACCCCCCCCATCCCCAACAAGCTTTCACACTCCCCCGCCTCCCTCCCCCGCAGGCTTCGATGTGTGAGATAACCTGCAACTGGGTGAACTTTTACGCACGCACGCACACACACACACACACACACACACACACACACACACACACACACACACACACACACACACACACACACCAGTAATTTGGCCTTCATTACGTTTTAATAATTATAATTACCCTTACATACAGAGACAGAGGAGAGAGAGAGAGAGAGATGAGGAGAGAGAGAGAGAGAGAGAGAGAGAGAGAGAGAGAGAGAGAGAGAGAGAGAGAGAGAGAGAGAGAGAGACTGTGTGAAGGATGATGGTTTGTCATGCTATTTTGATTTTAGGGGAAAACTGTAATTTAAGGGGAAAAATTATCATATTCCTGCTTAACGAAGAAGATCAGAGAAAATGTGGAAAGGTGAGGTCGTGAGAACTGACTCAGCAGGTTAATTGGTGACTCGCCCTGCACACCTGAGTGATTAGTGATAGGCTTTGTCTCTCTCTCTCTCTCGCTCTCTCTCTCTCTCTCTCTCTCTCTCTCTCTCTCTCTCTCTCTCTCTCTCTCTCTCTCTCTCTGAATCCGTATGTTCTTTTAAAACTTTCGAATTGAGCCCAGCATAATTAGTGTTGTGCTTGTGATTTCTCTCTCTCTCTCTCTCTCTCTCTCTCTCTCTCTCTCTCTCTCTCTCTCTCTCTCTCTCTCTCTCTCTCTCTCTCTCTCTCTCTCTCTCTCTCTCTCCTAATCGTCAATTTTCCCATAAATCACAAAAATATAAGCACTAAAATTTATACAATATTTATGACATTCCTTCCTTTAAATTTTATCACTTTAACTTCCTATAAATAAAGTTTAGGGTCTTTCTTCGATCCTTTACTTTCCTTTAAATTTTGTAAACTTCGAATGCCACAGTCATATGAGAAGTATTTTTCCTGTCTCAGCTATTACTTTCGTATATAACAAGAATGGAACAATAAATATATCAGCTGTCTATCATTTTATTTCTCTTTTCGCTTTTTTCTTTTATTTTTGGAGAATTTCACG
>NC_087173.1:9280485-9307985 GCF_035594125.1 Scylla paramamosain
GGTTGCTAAAGGTTTTCAGTGAGTAGCGACCATTTCCTGTCCTCTTAAGTACGCAGAGTGTAGTGTGAATGGCCTTAGTCTTACCTATACATTGGAATACAGAAATACACATATTTATAAATTCGTATATTTAAACCCTTTGCTTTTTTTTACGATGACATTTTCAAAGGCGACAGAAATGATTAGTATAGATTTTGTTGATGTTTTTGCCATTGAATACAGAAATACACATACTCAAAAACCTGTAATCTTAAATGCTTTGCTCTTTAATCAAGACTATTTTCAAAGGCCACAGGGATGATAAGCATAGTTCTTATTGATGTTTTTTTTGCTATATAAGACCCAGAACTCATGTTAAACTACCACTAGAACATTTCTGTAACTTGCGCGGTAATCTGGAGTTAATACGGGGCTTTAAAAGAGTGGACAAATTTATGGATGGGGATGACAGGCGGCAATAAGTGAAGCATACGGAGACTGCCACGTGTAGGGCTGGTGGTTCCGTGTTGCTTCAAATATTTCTTTACGTTCTAGTGCTCCTGAAGGTGACTGTAATAAGGTTCTAGTGTTTCTGAAGGTGACTGTAATAAGGTTCTAGTGCTCCTAAGGTGACTAATAAGGTTCTAGTGTTTCTGAAGGTGACTGTAATAAGGTTCTAGTGCTCCTAAGGTGACTGTAATAAGGTTCTAGTGCTCCTAAGGTGACTGTAATAAGGTTCTAGTGCTCCTAAGGTGACTGTAATAAGGTTCTAGTGCTCCTAAGGTGACTGTAATAAGGTTCTAGTGTTTCTGAAGGTGACTAATAAGGTTCTAGTGCTCCTAAGGTGACTGTAATAAGGTTCTAGTGCTCCTGAAGGTGACTGTAATAAGACGTTATAATGTTTAGGAATACCGACCTTTGCATAAGATATATATAACCTACAGGAGGGAAGGGCTGGCGATCACGCGTCCGCCATGTGATACTCAAAACCGTGGCGAATCACACACACACACACACACACACACACACACACACACACACGTAATCTCTCTTTAATCATCTCCACCCACTTCAAATCATCTTCTTAACACATACGTATTACCCTTCCTCCTTCTCCTCCTCCTCCTTCTCTCCACCTCCTCCACCTCCATCTCCACCTCTTCCTCCACCTCCTCCTCCTCCAGAAGCATTCACCAGGGAGTCTCCCCGTGTTAGTTCCGCTCTGCTGGGGCTAATCGCGAGGGAGAGACGGGGTACGCTTTGGTCAATACTGGATAAGGCATTCTCCCCACCACCCACCCCCACCTCTGCTATCATCGTCCTCAGTGTTTTTATTTATTTATTTATTTATTTTCTTTGGGTGTTTTTTTTTATGTCGCAATTGCTTTCTGTTATTTTGTTTTGTTGTTGTTTGTTGTATATTGTTTTTTCTTTTCTTTTTTTGTTCATCTGTTTACTTCATTTGCGTGTATGTTTCTTTGTCTATCTGTCTGCTTGAGTGTCTGTCTGTCTCTCTCTCTCTCTCTCTCTCTCTCTCTCTCTCTCTCTCTCTCTCTCTCTGGCAGACCACCCTCATCACCACCAATTCACGCCATCATCAGAGTTCCACCACCAGCCGCCACCACTCCCGCCCCACGCACCGCCACACCACCACGCCATTGCCACCACGCGTCACAGCAGCGCACGAGAGGAAAATAGGAAAAGAAGCCGCACAATCCTGGACAACAAGAAAACTGCGGTTGTGTACTGGCGGTGATGAGAGGGAATTGTGACTGCTGAGTATATTTGAGTGATCACACGTCTTGATGTTAGATTGGGAAGAGGAGAGGAAAGAGTGTGTGGTAGTGGTGATGACAGGGAAGTGTGGCTTTGAACTATTTTACAGTTTTTTTTTATAAGGATTCACGATCTTAACCCTTTCAATGCGATACGAAACAGTAAACAACATCTGAGGCATTGCGTGAAGTCTTTATAAGCATCTACAAGAACGTTAGCGATGAAAAAAGAGTATATTTCGCAATATTTTCACAGTTCAAAGACTGGATGTGGTTGCAAGACAGGTGAAGATATCTCAGAGTGATTGGCGATTAGGAAAGGTGTACCAAGTGGCAGTCAAAGGGTTAAAATGAGAAAAGATATGACTGTTATGGAGAAGAGGTGAAGTAGAGGGAAAAGAGGCACGGTGACCTCAGAGAATAAGGAAATTAAGACTGTAGTGGCGGTGATGAGACACAAAATTCTGGCACTCGGATTTATCAGTTTTTATCATGAGGCACTATTTTGAAAGTGACGATAGGAAAACTGGGAGTGCGTAATGGTAGTAATAGGAAAGAATTCTGGCTCTTAGACATATTAAAGTTTTATCATAAGGAGCCACGATGTCAAACAAAGAATAGGAAAATGGGTAATGATGCCAAGAGGAAAGATGATGAAAGATGAAAGTTTGGGTCATAAATGATTCAGAATTCTCACTCTTAAGAATAGTAGAGTTTTTAACATAAGGAGTCATGACACTAAAATTATAATAAGAAAACTAAGTAACGGTGGGAAGAGAAAAGGTGAAAAATAGATGAGAGTCTTAACCTTTCACTGCCATTTGCTTCATCTTTCCTCAGTCACTAGCCACTCTGAGACATTCCTTCTTGTTGGGCAGCCACCTTCAAACATTATACGAACTACCAGCTACAAAATCCATTCTTTTCATCCTCTTCTTCCTTGTACATGCTTTTAAAGATTTCATACGTTGTTTTTAGTGCTATGAATTGTTGCTTCTTGTGAAAGGGTTACATTAGAGTTTAGCTGAGATTGTGTGGTGCCAGAGATAAAGGCGAAAGAGAACCCTGGGTCTTAAATATATTAGAATTTAGCTAAAACTGTGAAATGAAGGCAAGGGAAAAGTGAAGAAGTCAGGCTCTTAAACATATTAGAATCTTAAACATATTAGGTCTGATTCTAAAATGTAGCTGTGTTTAGTTAAGACTGTAATGATGGTAGGAGGAAAGGTGAAAGAGAAGTGTGGGCCTCAGATTTATCATGAAAACCGAAAGAGTAAGTGTTGTTTGGTGATGGTCGGAGAATAGCTGGGAGATGCAGGGCGGAGAGAACTGACTAGGAGCAGAACAAAAGAGGCGTGACTGGCGTAGGGAAGACTTGTGTTGTAACCCACGAAAAACCGCAAACACATGAAAGAAGGGTGAATAAACAGCATGAAGAGGAGAAAAAGATAGAAGGGAGAAATTAAGGAGGAAGAATGTAAATATGAAAGGAATGACCGGGACTACAAAAAAAAAGAGATATTACAGGGAAAAAAAAAATCATACGTACAACAAACTTATAAAAAGAAAGAAACGAGAATTCGGAAGCTACTAGGAGAAAAAAAAAATTGCAAAACGAGACAAAAAAAAATGCTAATAAAAAACAAAAGAAAAACGGAACAAGAAACCAGAACACAATAAAAGAGAATCCAAGACCATATACACACCACGAGTCTTTTTTACCCTTGCCCTTAGTCCCGCTATAACCTGTCAGTCCTAAAGGCCACTTGGCTAAGGCGCTCCTAAAAAGGGTTTCGATCTCCTCTTTGAAACGGTTTCCCTCGCCCGTATTAGGATCAGATTCCCCTACAGGCACAGTGATGCTATCCGTGCTGGGTGCCGACGGTCGTTCAACTGGCGCCTCTCTCTCTCTCTCTCTCTCTCTCTCTCTCTCTCTCTCTCTCTCTCTCTCCCTTGATTTATTTATTGGATGGCTTATATTTTTTGTGTTGCTTGTTTGTCAGTATCTCTCTCTCTCTCTCTCTCTCTCTCTCTCTCTCTCTCTCTCTCTCTCTCTCTCTCTCTCTCTCTCTCTCTCTCTCTCTCTCTCTCTCTCTCTCTCTCTCTCTCTCTCTCTCTCTCTAATGAGCTTATCAAGAAGCTGTTTTCCTTTCAATACAAGCTTTTTTTCTTTCCATTTGATATAAAAAAGCAAATTTTCAGTTACTTTCTTATTCTATTAGATCTTTTTGTTGCATAAGGAGCAAAAAAAACATCCCAATAAAACAAAATAAAATATCCAGGTAAGTCCAATAACATAACAAAAAAAAATAATAAAACAGGAATTTGAGAAGAAAAAAAACATAAAAGACCTAGAAAAAAAAAGAGAAACGAAAATACAAAGACAGAAGTAATAAAACGGAAAAAAAACGGCAGAAGGGAAAAAGGAGATTGGTTTTAACGCTAAAAGAAGAAAGAAGAGAATGGGAAGGAGACGATAACAATTCCTTCCTCGTGGTGTTGTAAACTTCCATAATCTGTGACAGGAGGAGGAGGAGGAGGAGGAGGAGGAGGAGGAGGATGGAGAGGGACGTGGTGAGAAGGAACTGAAGGAAGAGAGAGAAAGAAGAGAGAGAGAGAGAGAAGAGAAAAAAAAACAATAATAGAGAGATAAAAGGAGATGAGAGAAGGGGAAAACAAAAGGAAGATAAAAAAAGCTTAGGATAAAATAGATGAAGATGAAACCTTGAGACAAAACGAAATTATAAAACAATAAAACATTACAATTCCGAAAGGCAAATGAGGAAGATCATGAAAACAATAAACAATAAATAGAAAAATAAGAACAGACAAGATATAACAGAAGATAAAGGAGTACAATAAAAAAATAAGAACAGACAAGATATAACAGAAGATAAAGGAGTGCAATAAAAAAAATAAGAACAGACAAGGTATAACAGAAGATAAAGGAGTACAATATAAGAAAAAAAAGACGAAATAAATGAGAAGACACAAAAGAGAAGGGAATAGGAGGAGAAGGAATAAAGCCTCACTTCTCGTTTTCTATCCATTCCTCTTATATATCTTTTCCCTCTATCTCCTCGCATATCTCTTTAAATTAAGCATAAAAATTACGGAAAAAAAACACATCTTTATATATCTTTACTTTTTTTTGCATGACTTAAATTTCTGCAGTTAAGACAAAATTTTCCAGATCCAAACCATAACTAAAAAAAAAAAGAAAAAAATCAATATCAGAATTTTTGCCTGATAATAGAGACATATTTCTTAGTTAAAGGAGACACACTGAGCGTATCTTAAATATTTTTCTTGTGTGTATACGAAAGATGAGTAGATAAGATTTAACTTCAAACATATTTCACTTTTTACACTTATTATTCCCCTTTCACACCCTCACCTCCCCTCATTCTCTCACTTTCCTTACATCCACATCCCATCTCCTCCCCTCATCTCTCCAGCATTTCTTCACGTTCCCTCATCTCCCCTGACATTTCATCACCTCCCCTCACTTCCCCTCATTACATCACCTCCCTGAACCTCCAACCACATTCCCTAACCTCCCCTTACTTCCGCTCACATCCCCTCACATTTCATGGCCAACGATACTCACTTTTAACGAGGGGACAAACAAAATATTTCTCCTCAGAACCTAATAATTTGAGGGGAATCTAAGGGAAGCTGCAATGATTCACCTTTACCACCTCCCCTCTTCGTCTTTACCCTCCATCTCTTCCCTCTGACCTCACAGCTCTCTCCTATACCTCGTCTCCCCTCACCCCTCCCCTTTCCCAATTTAATATAGCTTACAGAAGTTACCGAGGGGAAGGAAGGTGAGAGGCCTCATTCTCCCCTCTGACTTTTTCCCCTCATGGTGATAGGAGAGGCTGGGAGAGGCTGGGAGAGGTTGGGAGAGGGGAAAGAGGGGAAAGAGAGTGGGGATATTGCGGTTCTAATGACCTTGTGCTCTCATCATGGCTTCTGGGAGGGGGAAAGAGGGGAGAGAGAGGAGATGCGGTCATTTTTCCCCTCCCCCCACCATCTCTCTCTCTCTCTCTCTCTCTCTCTCTCTCTCTCTCTCTCTCTCTCTCTCTCTCTCTCTCTCTCCTTTTTCCTATTCATATGCTATTTAAAGCCGGTTATAATGATGGTGTAAGTTATATTCTCTCTCTCTCTCTCTCTCTCTCTCTCTCTCTCTCTCTCTCTCTCTCTCTCTCTCTCTGTAATTATAGCTCTGTTTGCAATATCTATCAAGCACATGTTTACGTCATGTCAATATTATCAAGTGCATTGCTTCAGGAGGAGCAGGAGGAGGAGGAGAGAGGGAGGGAGGGAGAAGGAGGAGAAACAAGAAGAAATTATGAGAAACGGGGGGAAAATAATACATGTGAATATATTGATAATAATAATAATAATGATAATAATAATAATAATAATAATAATAATAATGATAATAATAATAATAATAATAATAATAATAATAAGAAGAAGAAGAAGAGGAAATACAACAACAACAGTAACAACAACAACTACAACAGGAACAACAACAACAACAACAACAACAACAACAAAAACAACAACAACAACAACCGAGAAAACAGAGAGAGAGAGAGAGAGAGAGAGAGAGAGAGAGAGAGAGAGAGAGAGAGAGAGAGAGAGAGCACCAACAACTAGGGCACGAGGAACGAGGAACGGGAGTGAAGAAAACGGAGTGAGGAAGCAAAAAAGACACTATAAAAAAAAGTCACTTCGCGAAATTATATCTATTTTCCGTAATCACAGTAATGGCGGAACGGGGCCACCGCGGACACCTCCTCCTCCTCCTCCTCCTCCTCTTACTCTTTATCGTGTTTCTCTTCCTCCTCCTGTTGCTTTCTCCTTTTTTTTCTTTTTTTCTTCCTCACTAAGCTTTCCTACTCACACACACACACACACACACACACACACACACACACACACAACTCACACACACACACACACACACACACACACACACACACACACACACACACACACACACACACAGGTGCAAATGAAGGGCGGGACATGATCCTCTTCACACACCTGTACACACACCTGTTCGAACGTAATTAAGACACAGGTGCCAGCTATACAGGTATCCAGGTGCTGATCGCCTCCCCGCGCCCTGCCTCACGCCCTCGCTCTACCTTCACGCCTTCACCTTAAATCTTTCTCTTTGTCTTGTTGTTCTTTGTTGTTCTTCCATTTTTACTTTTTTTTCTTCCGTTTTATCTCCGAATCACGTATTTATTTGTGTTTTGTTTGTTTTATGTTTCATCATCTTTCCTTCTCTTCGTTGTTTTCACTCCCTAACACCCTGCTCTCACATACTCCCTTCACTTACTCTCCTTCAGTTTGCTCTCCATCCCACTTTCCTCCCCACCAAATTTAATCCCCAAGCATATCTACTTTCCGCCAATCCCTTCCCTCTACCTTCCCATTTCCACTGTGTCTCCGCACCAATCATTATTCTGCCACCGTCTCCTCCATCACTTCATCTATATCTTGCCTTTCTTTTCTTCTCCTTCCCACCAAAAACTCCCCAAATCATCCTTAGCACTATTACTCCCTTTAACACTCCTTTCCCCACCAAACGCATTCTCCTATGTTCACTCCTCCCCAAGATCTCCACACACACACACACACACACACACACACACACACACACACGCTGTCTCTGGTATGTGGGGTTCAATTCTCACGACAATCCCATTCACGCGGCGCTTAAAGGCAAGAATGGGTGTGACTAAAGGTATTTGATCCGATCCGCGTGATAACGATAGATTCCGATGCTCCCTTCACGGTCCTTTCTTCCTCCTTACAGGTGTTACTCTGCTACCTGTGCTAATTGGTTTGGGGACGTTAGGAAAGCAAGGGGAGGGAAAGAAAAGGAGACATCAAAAGAAGAAAAGACTTAATGTAGTTTTTTTTAGTCTTTTGAGAGAATAAAGAATATATTTTTTAGTGTTTCAAGAGGAGAAAACGACTCTATTAATCCATGGTTCTTAAGAGGAGGAATATATATATATATATATATATATATATATATATATATATATATATATATATATATATATATATATATATATATATATATATATATATATATATATATATATATATATATATATATATATATATATATATATATATATATATATATATATATATATATATATATATATATATATATATATATATATATATATATATATATATATATATATATATATATATATATTCTTTTTTTTTCGTTTTTCAGGGGAAAAGACTCAACAGATATTTTTTGATCTCTTAAGAAGAGAAGGAAGATTTAACATACCTTTTTCTAGTCTTTCAAGAGAAGGAAGAGGACTCAATTAATATTTTTCGTCATTTTAAGAGGAGAAAGAAGACTTAATTAATATTTTACGTCATTCAAAGAGGAGAAAAAAGACTTCACATACTTTTCAGTCTCTCAAGAAGAAAACAAGACTTCACAAATATTTCTGGATCTTCAAGAGGAGGAAGGATTTAACATACATTTTCTGAACTTTCCCGAAAAGGAGGAAGACTTATGAAACTCGTGGTCTTAAAACAGGAGGAATAGTCAACATACTTCCTCTATATTTTAAGAGGAGAAAAAAGACTTAATAAACCTGTTCTGGTAATTCTTCACTAAAGTCCTTCGATATTTTCTATTTACGGTTTCTTGGTGATATGGAAACGTAGCATGTAAAAGGAATTAACGTTTTTATACATGTTTATACCTGTTTATGCATGTCGCCATTAGCCAGCCATTAGAATCCAATCAGCTGGCCATTAATCTTAAGCATCCACACAAAAAATACAAATAAAGAAGACAGATTAACGAAAAGACAGATCAATTAGGAGGCGAGAGTGGATGACAAATATGGGAATAAAGATGTCAGTTAAATAAGAGAAAAAAATGTTACAAGATAAAGAATGATGGAGGGAGTGACTTACTGTAAAAAATAAAAAAAATAAAAAATAGGTGAGAATAAAATAGGCTTAATAACAAGTATAAATAACAGATAAAAGGAGAAACTTCTATTGGATTCACACAAAAAGGTAAAATTAAATGAATGGAAAGCTAAATAAAAAAATGAAAAAAAAAATATGTAGATGATTACGAGTAAATCACTAAATAAATCGCTAAATAACAAGTGAAATTAACAAATAAATTGTAATCTTCTGCTGAACTCACACAAAAAAAAAAAACCAAGATGAATGGACAACTAGATAAAATAAACAGACAAAAAACGTCTAGATGATTAAATCACTAAATAAATCGCTAAATAACAAACATAAATAAAAGAGGAAAGGATAAACTTCTATTGATTTCACACAAAAAAGTAAATTGAGATGAAGAGAGAGAGAGAGAGAGAGAGAGAGGAGAGAGAGAGAGAGAGAGGAGAGAGAGAGAGAGAGGAGAGAGAGAGAGAGAGAGAGAGAGACGTGTAGATGACAGATATAGGAACAAAAAGCATCAGTCCATCTCCTCTTGCGACAGATATGAAGGAAAACACATCCAGTTTATCTCGCACTAAGTGGATGGACTTAATAAATATAAAGGAGAGCAGCGGTGCATATGACTTATATAGAAAGAAAAATACATCAGTTTCTCTCCTCTTCTCCTTCTCAAGACAGATATTATGAGAAAGCATATCAATCTATCCCACACTGAGGAGATGGAGTCAACGAATAGAAATAGAGGTAAAAGGAAGAGAAAAATTATGTAGATGACAGAAATATATCAGAAAAAATTTACCAGAAAAAGTATAAATCAGAAAATAAGAAAAAAAAATAGAAAAATAAAAAAACTTGTGTAGATGACATAAATAGACTACAAGAAAAGAAATTGAAAAGGAAAATAAATAGGTCAGAAAATAAACAGATCGAAAAAAAAAAGAAAAGAAAACGTGTTAATGACAAAAATAGATCAGTTTCTCATGACAAATGTTGCAGAAAGCTCAACACGCCTCACACTAAAGACACACATACACACACACACACTCACAAAATAAAAAAAAAAAGACAGAAAAGGTAAAGAAAAGTGGTGCGAGAGACAGATACACCAAGAAGACAAGTCAATTTACCTCTTCTGATGACAAATAAGGGGAAAAATACCAGTCTGTCTCATCTTCAGATAAAAAAGAACCAGCAAATAGACAGATGGATAATAAAAAATGGTGTAGATGAAATATATGGAAATAAATGTCATCGGTTTGTCTTCCGTCATGACAGATATGAGGAAAAAAAAATCAATATTTCTCAGTTGAAGTGTAAAAAAAGGTAAACAAATAGAAAGATTGTTAAAAGAAGTAATGGAAGTGACAGATATGGGAAGAAAAAGATAAGTTGTCGTACTGTAGATATGGAAAAGAAATTACTCAGATTTATCGCATCATAGAGAAAACAGAATCAAGGAAACAGAGATGACCAAAGGAAAGAAAGAAAGGAAGAAAATGAAAGGAATTTATGAAAGAAAGAATGAATGAATGAATGAACAAATGGATGACAGAAAAAAAAGAAGGAAAAATTATGAATGAAAGAAAGAAAGAATTATGAATTACAAATTATGAATGACAGAAAGAAAGAAAGGAAGAAATTACGAATGAAAGAAAAGAAAAAAATAATGAAAGAAACAAAGGAAACACAACTGAATGAAAGAGAACACAAAACGATAACTAAATAAAAAGAACACAGACAAAAAAAAATACAAATAACAAACAATAAACACACACACACACACACACACACACACACACACACACCCACCTCCAATAACACAATTATCCCCTATACCACATAAAACCCACAATTCCTCTCCTTTCCCGGGCATAACAAAGTGTCTCCGTTAGGCAGCACTAAGGAAGGTGTTTGCCTGTCTGTTGGGAGGGACTGGCGGCACGGGTGGGCAGGTAACACGGGCCCTAGCACACCTGGTGGCCCCGTGCCTTGCCCGGGGCCCCCTTCCTGACAAGTGAGGGACAGGACTGGTGAGGGGGAAGGAGGGAGGGGGGTAGGAGGAAAGGGAAGGATGAAAAGGAGGTTTGGAAAATTACATAGGTGAATTACTGATAGATTTGAAAGAGAAAGAGAGAGAGAGAGAGAGAGAGAGAGAGAGAGAGAGAGAGAGAGAGAGAGAGAGAGAGAGAGAGAGAGAGAGAGGGATCAATGGTTATCTTTATATTATACAATTTTGTGGTCATCCTTGAAAACCACGAAACATTCCTACCTCCCTCCCTCTCTCCCTCTCTCTCTCTCTCTCTCTCTCTCTCTCTCTCTCTCTCTCTCTCTCTCTCTCTCTCTCTCTCTCTCTCTCGCTTCCTCACTCACCTCCTAACCCTCGCCTCTGTCACTCACGGAAGCAGAAAGACGTAAAGAGAGAGAGAGAGAGAGAGAGAGAGAGAGAGAGAAAGAAAGAGAAGCACAAAGAAAACAAATGAAGTGGCAGAAGACAAGGAGGAGGAGGAGGAGGAGGAGGAGGAGGAGGAGGAGGAGGAGGAGGAGGAAAGGGGATGTAGTCAGTAACAAACATAAGTGAAAAAAAAATAAGAAACGTCAATAGGAGTTCATAAGAAGCCACCACCACCACCACCATCATCACTACCACCACCACCACCACCACCACCACCACCACCATCATTTCCTTACAAATCTACCACCGTAATTATCCCAAAATTACCACAACTACTCGAGCTCAAACCTATAATCTTGGTGCTCATTGCCTGTACCACCACCACCAAGACCACGACCACCACCACGACGACCACCACCACCACGACCACCACCACAATCTTTACCATCTTCTCTTCGATCTCCATTTCCTTCGTTTCTTCGTTTTTTTATATGTTTTTCTTTTTTTTTATTATCCTGCACTGTAATTAAGGGATAGAATAAGAGAAGGCCTGAAAATCGTAAAAGTGGAGAGGTAAGGACGAGGAGGAGGAAGAGGAGGAGGAGGAGGAGGGGGATTAGGGGGAGGAGGAGGAGGAGATAAGAGCTGTAACATAATAATAGCATTCCCACGTAGTGTATCTCGAATTATCAGCAACTAAATTGACGTCTAAAACAAACAAGACCTTCTACAAATATTCCCTTTTACACAAACAAATAAATAAATAAATAAATAAATAAATAAACTCACTAAAACCAAAACTTATTCCATTAATTCTCTTACACACTCAGTCATTCTATCAGTGCTTCCTTTCCTCCTCCTCCTCTTCCTCCTCTTCCTCCTCCTCCTCCTCCTCCTTCTCCTCCTTCCGAAGCAGAGCGACTAGGAAAGGGAATAACAAATGTCAGACGGAAAGGGAGACAACATAACAGGATATTTTGAGAAGGAATAGAAATAGAAGAGGGAGAAGAGGAAGAAGTAAGGTCAGTGGGGGTAAAGGAGAACGGAGAGAGAGGAGGGAGGGAGAAGAGAAGGAAGCGAAGGTTTAAGGGGACTAGACAGAAAGAGATTGAGGGACTGAGAGATATTGGTGGGAGGAAGAAGGAAATGGGGAAAAGGAAGGAAAGGAAGAGGAGGATAGAGGAGAACGAGGGAAGAGAAAGATTGGAGAAAGAGGAAAAGGAGGAGGAGAGTAAAAGAGAAAGGTATGGAGAGAAGGAAGACAAGAATGGGAGGAAAAAAAAAGAGAAGTGAAGGAAAGAATGGAAGGGAAGGTAGAAGAGGAAAGAAATGAAGAGAAGATAAATGAGGCAAAGAAGAAAGGAATGGAAAGGAAATGAAGGTTAAAAAAGATGTGGAAGAAAAGAAAGGGAGGAAGAGAGACAAAATACAAAAAAAAGACCAAATCAAAGAGGAAATAAGAAGAGAATAACGAAACAAAACAACGAAAACAAAGCAACGAAGAAACAAGGAGAAAAAGAGAGCGAAAAAGAAAGTACAGAAAGAAAAGTACAAAAAGAAAACCCATAACACCAACACGGCAGGAATTCACACAAGAAGACAAAAGAAAAAAAGAGAAAAGACAGAAAAAGAAGAAAAATTAAGATTCCTCTGGTTTGTGTCTGGTCTGCGAGGTGGCGAGGCGAGGGAAGGTCCGCGGCGTGTCACAGCCAAGAACTTCATCCCCGTCTGGTCCCCGCGGCGCCTCGGGACACTCACAACACGCCGCGGCCTTGAGCGCTGCTACACGCCTTGGGGCAAGCCACGCTATGCCACCCAACGATACGCAACACTACGCATCACAACGAGAAATGCAGGAGGGATGAAATGCAGTAAAATACAGGGATAGAAAGCAACATTTGGCGATAAAGTGACGCTAAATTTAGGACGAAACACTTCTATGGTTTGTTAAGGATTAGGAACACATCAGCGTAACACTAGGTGAGTAAGAAGGCTATGCAACACAAGAGACACAAAACACAACTGAAACACTGCAACTCAACACAAAGTAAATGCAAACAAACACAAAACTATGCATACAAATCGTCTTAAGTCGCAGTGAACGAATGAACGAGCACAATGCAAAACACACACACACACACACACACACACACACACACACACACACACACACACAGAAAAAATAGTACAAAAGCAAAACAAGTCACATAATACAAACAAAGGAAAGCAAACGAGTGCAAAACGTGACCACAACACACACACACACACACACACACACACACACACACACACACACACACACACAAACACACACATACACACGCACTACACATCACTCCTCCAGACAGCGTGCACCACCACCATCATCATCACTACCACTACCACCGCCACTACCACCATCACCACCGCCACACTCCCACGGGCGCCCCTCCAAAGCGCCGCCACGCCTCCCTAGGTCCCCGGGGCGTCCCGCAGGGGAAGGTGGCGGCCTCGAGTCACCATTTGTATACAGTGCTTATGGGTGGGTTTGTTTGTACAGGGGTGGTGAGATTATTTATAATGAGAGAGAGAGAGAGAGAGAGAGAGAGAGAGAGAGAGAGAGAGAGAGAGAGAGAGAGAGAAATGATGCGTAGTTTCCAGGTTATATGATTTAAAATACTTCAGAATTCACAGAGTAAGTGTTGCACTATTTCATGATTTGTTTAAATATGTAAAGTTCATTAGATTTTTCGAGAGCATAACTATTAAAAAAAAAAAAATAATATGACAAAAAGAAAAGAAATCAATGATGAATATGAGAAAACAAAAAAAGCAAAAATATAGATAATAAAAAATAAAGAAAATGTAAATGAATGAGATACTATACGTGAAAAGAAAATAGAAGAAAACAGTAAAACAACTAAAAGAAAACTTAGGAAAAATGAATAAAAATAGAAATAATGAAGAAACTTAAAAAAAAAAATTAAGTAGAAAAAAGTAGATGAATAAAAAGAAAGAAAGAAAGAAAGAAATGTACGAAAAAGATACAAAAGACAACACCAATAATCCCTTCATTAAAAATCCATCTTTGTAAATCCCTCTTTAATGAATGTTTTTAGAGAGAGAGAGAGAGAGAGAGAGAGAGAGAGAGAGAGAGAGAGAGAGAGAGAGAGAGAGAGAGAGAGATTGACAAGGAAGTGAAGTGGGAGAAAAAACGTAACCCTCTCTCTCTCTCTCTCTCTCTCTCTCTCTCTCTCTCTCTCTCTCTCTCTCTCTCTCTCTCCCAGTGTTGCCAAGTCCGCGGAAGCTGCCACAGTACCCAGTAACACTCACCAGAAACTTGATCAGACTCTGCCTAAACTATCCGATTTCAAAGGCACAGCAGCAGCAGCGGCAGGAGGAGAAGGAGGAGGAGGAGGAGGAGGAGGAGGAGAAGGAGGAGGAGGAGGAGGAGGAGGAGGAAATGGTGAGGAAAAAGAAGAGAAGAACGTGAAGTTGACGATGATGATGATGATGATGATGATGATGATGATGGTGATGATGATGATGAAGATGATGATGATGATTAGGTGGAGAAGAAGGAGGAGGAAGAGAAACAGGAGAAAGATAAAATGAAATGCGACGCTAGAGGGAAGGAAGGAAAAAGGAATGAAGAAAGTAAAGGTGGAGAAAGAGGAGAAAGTTAAGCGAAGAAGAAGAAAAAGAAGAAGAAGAGGAAAATAAGGAGGAAGAGGAGAAGAAGAAGGAGGAGGAAGCTGAAGTGAACCATAATAAACAGAAGAGAGAAAAAAAAAATTCACAAAGGAGAAAAAGTTAATGGGGACGTGGACCGTTTCACACACACACACACACACACACACACACACACACGCCCGACCCACGCCCACCGTTAACTCATCCCGCCCGCCAGCCCCACGCCCACGACAAAGCCCAGCCCGCGGTCCCCCAGCTTCCATCCCGCGCCATTGTTACCAGCACCGAGACACAACCTTACCTGAGGAACTTACTCTCTCTCTCTCTCTCTCTCTCTCTCTCTCTCTCTCTCTCTCTCTCTCTCTCTCTCTCTCTCTCTCTCTCTCTCAGTCTTTCCTTCTTTATTTCTCCGTTCTTTCTTCCTCCTCTTATTCTTTCTCTCTCTCTCTCTTCACTGGCTTTATCTTTTTCTTCTTTTTCGCTTCCTCCCATCTTCTCTCTCTTTCTTTAGGTTTGCCTCTCTTTATTTCAATTTTCCTCCCTCCTTTCTCTGTCTGTTTCTCATATTTTTACTTTTCTCTTCTCTCTCTCCCCGCTTTATCTCTACCTCTCCTGTTCTATTTTTCATCACTCTGTCTCTTTTTTCCCTCTTTTCTACTTTCTCCCTCTCCCTCTCTTTCTCATTTCTGCTCGCTTTCTTTCTTTTCATCCTGTTCTCTATTTTTTTTATTTATCTCGGTCTGCTATGCCAGATGCTCTCTCTCTCTCTCTCTCTCTCTCTCTCTCTCTCTCTCTCTCTCTCTCTCTCTCTCTCTCTCTCTCTCTCACTGATGGAGAGGTAATTTGCGTGGAGGCTTCTCTCAGCATGATTTGTGTGTGTGCGTGCGTGTGTGCGTGCGTATGTGTGTGTGTGTGTGTGTGTGTGTGTGTGTGTGTGTGTGTGTGTGTGTGTGTGTGTGTGTGTGTGTGTGTGTGTGTGTGTGTCTGAATTCTCATTTGGTACAATACATTTACCTTTTTTTTTTTTTTGATAGATTCACTTTAATAAAAAAAAAAAAGAGAAGGAAAAAGGAAAGAAAAAAAGTAAGGGAACATGAAGATCACAGGTATGGATTTCTAAACACCTGAATTTTGGCAAAGTAGAGTAACGCTTTGGTGCTTTCTTTTTATCTGGACAACGCCCTCTCTCACACTCTCTCTCCCTCTCTCTCCCTCTCTCTCATGACGTTGACTAGTCCTTCTACCCGCACCATCACCACCACATCTCTTCTTCCACCTCCTCTTCCTCCTTCTCCCCCTCCTCCTCCTCCTCCTCCTCCTCGTCACCGTCTGTGCCCGCCATGGGAGAGGTCCAGCGGCTCATTTCCATATGAATGTTACTCATTACGTTAGTATGTACAGGTGGCTCGCGCTTACCTGCCGATCTACAGAGGTGTGTGCGGCAAGTGTCTCTCCTGGCTTCCCTGTGTACAAGTGTTCAAGTGTGCATTCAATTCAAAACTTCAGATGTGTGGATATTTGTGTGTGTGTGTGTGTGTGTGTGTGTGTGTGTGTGTGTGTGTGTGTGTGTGTGTGTGTGTGTGTGTGTGTGTGTGTGTGTGTGTGTTTCTTGTTATTGTGTGTGTGGGAAAGGGGAGGTTAGTGGGTGGGTGTGTGTGTGTGGATGGTATGGGTAAGGGAGATTACTGTGTGTGTGTGTGTGTGTGTGTGTGTGTGTGTGTGTGTGTGTGTGTGTGTGTGTGTGTGTGTGTGGGTGGGTAGGTGTTGGGAAGACTGTGTGAGTTTGGGAGAGTAAAGTGTGTTGGTGGGTGGAAATTTAACTGTTGGGAGGGGTGTGTGTGTGTGTGTGTGTGTGTGTGTGTGTGTGTGTGTGTGTGTGTGTGTGTGTGTGTGTGTGTGTGCCTCACCTAAACATTTCATTGAATTTTCTCACAATTCACGCCTTTCTATCTACTTTATCAATCAGTAATTCACATAGCAATTCACTCTATCACTATTTACTTAACTTCCTATCTATACTCCTTCCATCCATCCACACAACAACATCTACTTTCTTTTCTCAGTGCTAATTAGACCTAACTTTCCCAACCTTCCTCACCAATACTTCATAAAACATACCTATACATTATAAATCTTCTCTCCTTATATAAACACACCATTGCAAGTCCTCAGTATAAATATATATATTCTACTCGTATACTCTACACGTTAACCTTAATATATTGTCATTTCCTTTATATTCCCTGTACTTTATTCTTCCTCCTTTTTGGGTGCGTTCCCTTAACCTGCCGTCACCTGCTGGGAAGTGTGTCACGCAGCACCCTATGACTATTTAGACTGTCTACTTGTATACCTACCTGTGTTTTTATCTAAGTATTTACCTATCTATTTACCTATCTACCTTTCCATCTATCTGTCTACTTATTCATCTATCTACAAATCTACCTTACTCTTTCTTTTCGTCCTTTCTCCTCCTCCTCCTCCTCCTCCTCCTCCTCCTCCTCCTCCTTCTCCTCCTCCTCCTACTCCTCCTCCTCGTTACCTTTTTTGATCTATCACCCCTGAATAAATCGGAGTACTATAAGAGAGAGAGAGAGAGAGAGAGAGAGAGAGAGAGAGAGAGAGAGAGAGAGAGAGAGAGAGAGAGAGAGAGAGAGAGAGAGAGAGAGAGAGAGAGAGAGAGAGAGAGTACATATCATTGGCTTCCGTATAAGGCTGTACGCGAAAGGTACAGTTAATGACGAGAGATGAGAGAGAGGCAAGGAAAGAAGAACGGAAGAAAGGAAGGAAAGAAGGAAGGAAGGAAGAATGAGTGGATGAGTGAATGAATAAGAAGAATCTCTAAAGGAAAATAAGGATGGAACGAAAGGAAAGAAAGGAAAGGAAAGCAAATAAGAATACGCAGGAAAATGAAACAGAAAAGACAAAAAAAGAAGATACGAGGAAACAATATAGATGAAATAAAAAAAAAAAGTAAAAAATCAGACGAAAAAAAAAGAAAAAAAAAAGAAATGGAGAAAGATGATAAAAAACAAAACACAGAAAAATAAAACTAAACGAGACAAGCAAAGCAAAACACAAGAAAAAACGAGAAAAAAAAAAAAAACGAAGAACAAACAAAAACCAAACACGAAAAAAAAATATCAATAAACAACAACAAAGCAAACCACTTAGAACCCAAGAATCGAACCCAGACACACAGGTAACAAGGTACAGCCACGAGCCACCGAGCCAGTCACCCTCACCTGTCCGCTACACACTCCACAGGTAATGAGTTGGATACCTGAGGACATGGCAGTGGGGAGATGGAGAGCTAAGGAGTGAGGAGGAGGGTGGGAGAGTGAGTGGGAAAGAGAGAAGGATAATAAATGAGGGAATAAGGGAGATAAAAAGCTATAGGAAAGTAAGGAAGTCAGTAGAGGATTAAGGTGTTAGTGGGAGTGAGTGGGAGTGAATCAGGGAGTGTTTGGAATACGAGGAGGACTAATGGTAGGTACGTGGAAGCTACAGGAGGGTGGGAGAGTGAGTGGGGAGAGTGGGGAGGTGTACGTGGGTGCTTATTTGAAGTGGGCAGCCGAGGGGAGTTTATGAGGGAGGCGTGAGGGTGGACAAGGTACTGGTGGGTGGTTTTCCCCTTAAATGGCAACTGGGGAGGGAATGTGGCGGTGCCTTAGTTAACCTGCACAACACCTGTCATTTGTCCACCTCCAGACGCACGTAAAGACCCCAATTGTTACCCCGGAGAGAGTACAGGACAAGTTTTCTCCCCACCCACCCTCACCCACCTATATCTCACCAATCATCCATCTTCACCCACATCCTTGTACCCATCCATCCACCTTCACCTATAACCACCCATCCACATAGATTTAGAGACAGGCAAACATACACATACAAACAAATAAACATACACATATACATACATACATACACACCCATCACCCTCACATATACTCACTCACCTACATCCACACAAACAGACGGACAAACATACATACACATACCTCCACCTTCTCACCCACCTATCCACCCACCCACCTTAGTCTTGTCCACTTAAAGAAGCCACGTAAATTGCCAGACTGGAGAAAGTACAGGGTAAGATTCCTCCCACTGCACCCTCTACACACACACACACACACACACACACACACACACACACACACACACACACACACACACACCTTTACATTTAAACTTATTCAATATTTCTTTACCACGTGATAAAGGTTGGACAAGAGTACCAAGAGAGAGAGAGAGAGAGAGAGAGAGAGAGAGAGAGAGAGAGAGAGAGAGAGAGAGAGAGAGAGAGAGAGAGAGAGAGAGAGAGAGAGAGAGAGAGAGAGAGAGAGAGAGAGAGAGAACAAAGGAAAAGGGAGGAAAAAACAGCTGTAATTTGTCACTTCCATAAAAGTATAAATCAAAATAAATAAATAAGTAAATAGATAAATAAATAAATAAAGAAAGAAAAGAAAAGAAAGAACCACATTAATTCCAGACAGTCAAGATAGAGAAAGTACAATACAAGACTCCTCCCCACCAACCCACCCACCCTTACACTCCCACCCACCCTTCCACACACACACACACACACACACACACACACACACACTTGTAGCACTGCATGTACGTGGACGTGCGCGCCACGCCCCGAGACAATACTGACAAGGGAACACAAGACTAAGACAGCACGGCAAAAAAAAAAAAAAGAAAGAAAAAGAAAAAAGAAAAAGAAAAAGATAAAAAAAGAAAAAAACAATCAGCCAGAACTTTCCTCTCCATGTTGCCTGCCTTTCTGACCTGGCTTGGAAAAGGAAGAGGAGGAAAAGTTAAGGAGGAAGGGAAAGCAGAAGTTAATTAATTGGGAAGAAAAAGGTGGGGAGAAAAAGAAAGTAGTAGGAAATGAGGAAGGTATAAGGATGAGGGTATAAAAGGTAAGATGGAAAAGAAAGTTACGGAAAATAGGAAGAGAATAAGTAAGGAAGTAAAGAATGTAGGAAGAGAAAAGGAAGAGAGAGGAAAAAGAAAACAATAGATAATAGGAAGGGAAGAGGAAGAGGGGAGCTGTGGGGAGAAGACTGAAATATAAGACAATAGAGAGGAAAACGAAGGAAAAGAAAGTAGGAAATCAAGAAATAGTGGGAGGAAGAATAAAGGAAGATAACAGAAAAAAAAACAGGTGAAAGCAAGAAAAGGTATAAGACAGGACGAAAAAAAATAAAGAAGAGGAAGAGAAATTCAATAGAAGAAAACTAACAATAAACGAGAGTAAGAAGATAGAGACAAAAAAAAACAAGAAAAATGTAAAAAAAGAAAAGGAAAGATTAGATGGAGTAAAAATAAAGTAAGAATAAAGAAAGGGAGAAAAATACAGAAAAGGAGCGAAAAGGAGAGGAAGAAAAAAGGAATGGGGAGAGGAGAGGGAACGAGAGTAATAAGAGAGAAAAAAATAGGAGAAGGAAATATAAGATTAGGAAGCAAAAATAAGATAAGAAAAAGAAAGAAGAGGAATAAATAGAGAAAAGGAGCGGAAAGGAGAAGAGTGAGGAGAGAATAGGGAGAGGAGAGGGAGAGTCTCAAGGGAGAGGCAAGAAAGTCGTTTGCATTTTGGCAGGTGTGTTGACCGCTCGTTAAACCTGGAGGAAGGCGTGTCACGATAGGGTGCCGAGGAGGAGGAAGAGGAGGAGGAGGAGGAGGAAGAGGAGGAGGAGGAGGAGGAGGAGGAGGAGGACGAGGAGGAGGAGAAGGAGGAGGAGGAGGAGGAGGAGCAGGAGGAGGAAGAGAAAAAACAGTCTTGCAAATAGTAGTTGTCCAATTTGTGGTAGTGATGAAGGAAGAGGATGAGGAAAAGGAGGAGAAGAAGGAAGAAGAGAAGGAAGAAGATAGGAAGGTGAAGATACGTATGGTGAGGATATTGATAAACGACAGAGGTAGAAGAAGCGAAAAAATAAGAAGAGGAGGAGGAAATATAAGAGGAAGAGGAAGGGGAAGTGACAAAATAGGCAGGTATAATGAGACTTTTAGTGCAGACATAATTTAAGAGTGGAGATAGAAAAGGAGAAGAGGAAGAGGAGGAAAAGAAAAAAAGAAAGACGACGAAGAGGAAAACAAGATAGGCATGACGAAAATACACCAGGAAAATCAGTAAACAAAGTGAAAAGAGAGAAAAGAACAAAGAGGAAGAAGAGGAAGACAAAAATAGACATAACAAAAACACACACAAAAAAAAATAAAGACAAAACTAAAAAAAAAAAAAAAAAAACAAGTGACATAACAAAACACACACACACAAAAAAAAACGATAAACAAAGAACACAACTAAAAAAAAAAACGATAAACAAAGAACACAACTAAAAAAAAAAAAAACACACAATAACTTACACTCCACACATAAATCAACACTGTACCTTTAAATCATAACCCTTACCTGCCTCGCCAGGTGAGAGGGGGAACCAAGCTTACCTGTAACGAGAGAGAGGGGAGAATTAGAAAGGGAGGCGGAAACCTGACCTGCAGTACTCACGCCATCAATAAAATACCTAATTAACCTGTTTCCGGTGAGGGGAGGAAGTACAGGTATAGGGGACAGGTAGGAGAGAGGAGGGGAAAGGGGGGAGAGAGAAGGGAAGAGTGAAGGGGTTATAAGCAGGAAGGTAGATGGGAGGGGAGGAGGAAAGAGAGGGAGAGGGGCTGAGGAAGAAAGATTGAAAGAAGGGAGAAGGATGTTAAAGATAATGAAAAAGAAATCAAAGGGGAGGAGGAGGAGGAGGAGGAGGATAAAGGGAAGGAGAGACGAAGAGGGGAAGAAGAGAGATAATTAGTGATAGTAAAATATAAAATGAAGGAAAAAAAGAGAATAAGAGACGATTAGAAGCAGAATACATATAAAAGGGTAGAAAGGAGACTTAAAAGAAAGATGGAGGAAGCAATGACAGATAAAAGGTAAAGGGAGAGAGAGAGAGAGAGAGAGAGAGAGAGAGAGAGAGAGAGAGAGAGAGAGAGAGAGAGAGAGAGAGAGAGAGAGAGAGAGAGAGAGAGAGAGAGAGAGAGAGAGAGAGAGAGATTAATGAGATACAATGAAAACGTTACAGTATATCCTCTTTTTTTTTATCCCCCAAACCAATTATTGTTCATGATGAAGATAGAAATATTATCTTTTTGTCTCTACTTTTTTTCTTTTTTGCCTGTGTACTATAATTGGATGAGTGTCGGTACCGCTACATGGACGCACGCACACACACACACACACACACACACACACACACACACACACACACACACACACACACACACACACACACACACATACACGTACGCATTCCTCTGTGTACGTTGATGAGTTTTTGTGTAAGTATGAGGAAGATGTGTACATATGTTGAACGTGTGTGTGTGTGTGTGTGTGTGTGTGTGTGTGTGTGTGTGTGTGTGTGTGTGAGTGATTGAGTGGGTAATCAGATAAACGTAGCATTAAATGGTATTGCTTTCTCTCTCTCTCTCTCTCTCTCTCTCTCTCTCTCTCTCTCTCTCTCTCTCTCTCTCTCTCTCTCTCTCTCTCTCTCTCTCATAAAGGGACTTAGTTCTAAGATTTTACATTCCTTAGTGAAAAATGTAACTTTTCCCTATGTCTCCTCCTCCTCCTCCTCCTCCTCCTCCTCCTCCTCCTCCTCCTCCTCCTCCTCTTTCTCCTCCTCATCTCCCTCATTCATCACCTCACATTCTCCAACCATTCCACTTCCCTCCCTCCTCTCTTCTTCCATCTTCTCTTATCCCTCCATTCCTTCTTCACGTACCCACCTCTTCTTGCCTTCCTCCTTCCCTCCTTTCCTCCCTCACTCCCTCCCTCCCTCCCTCCGTCACTCACTCCTTCCCTCCCTCACTCCCTCTCCCTCCAGACCAAGAAAGGCAGGGAGAGGAGACCAAACAAGGCCACGAGACCACGAAGCAAATTACAAGTGAGCTAATAATCAAGAAAAAGGAGAGAGTAAGAGAGAGTAAGGGAGAAAGAGAGAGAGGGAGAGAGAGAAAGGAGTATGAAATTTCACCGCTACCTTGTCCCTTTCACAGCCACCTTCTCCTCTTTCCTCTCACTCCCCCTCTCCCTCTCCCTCTCCCTCTCCCTCTCTCTCACCGCAGCCAGACCACAGCTGTTCCCTTGAGGTGGTCACGGTTACCTGTCCCTAATTACGGGTGATCATCACACGGAAGGTGCGACAGGCAGGTGGAATTTTGCGGGACAGGTGAGCTTAAGGAGTCAGGGAGCAGAGAGAGAGAGAGAGAGAGAGAGAGAGAGAGAGAGAGAGAGAGAGAGAGAGAGAGAGAGAGAGAGAGAGAGAGAGAGAGAGAGAGAGAGAATGGTTCTGCTCCCAAAACTATAAAAATTGCTTAACTTCTAGAGAGAGAGAGAGAGAGAGAGAGAGAGAGAGAGAGAGAGAGAGAGAGAGAGAGAGAGAGAGAGAAATAATCATATATAATCACACACAAATCTAAATCACACACCAAAAAAAAAAAAAAAAAATAACAATCAATTCGATACGGAGAAAATTATGAAAAATAGCCAAACAAAAAAAAGAGGAAAAGAGAACAATACAGTGAGAGAGAGAGAGAGAGAGAGAGAGAGAGAGAGAGAGAGAGAGAGAGAGAGAGAGAGAGAGAGAGAGAGAGAGAGGACCAGGGGCTTACTCTGGTACTAATATATTAACATTTAAGTACACACTGTTTGCTACTTGTCCACTTAATACCTTCAATTACCCTCAATAAATAAGGAATAAAGTTACCTGACTCACCTGTATCACGGTTAATTACCTCAAGCCCTCACGAGACCCCTTTACCTCCCCTCCCCTTCCCCTACTCCTCCCCTCCTCCTCGAACTCTCACCAACCCTCTTCCCCTCCACCTTAGACGCCGCACTATTAATTACAGGTGTGAAGAGCAGCAGGTATAGGGGAGAGTACCCGGTAGGAAAACACCTGTCGTTCTCTCGGAGGGTTTTTGATTCAATTTTGTTCTATACGTGTAGAGGTTTCAGTTTTGGATGCCACTTCAGTTTAATGATGTAATGAATGTGGGGTAAATGACTGACTTTCTTTTTTTGTTGTTGTTTTTCTTCTTGTTCTGGTTCTTGTCCTCGTCGTTCTTGTTCTCTTTTTTTTCTTTTTCTTTTTTCTCCTCCTTTTAGTTCTTGTTCTTGTTCATGTTTTTTATTCTTGTTTTCTTGTTCTTATTCTTGTTCTTGTTCTTTTTTGTTTTTTCTTCATCCTTCTAGTTCTCGTTCTTGTTTTGTTGTTCTTATTCTTGTTCTTGTTCTTGTTCTTCCTCCTCCTTCTCCGCCTCCTCGTCCTTTATTCACCTCCCTCATCTCCCTCATTCACCACGTCACATCCTCCTAACATTCCATCCCCCGCGACACACTTCCTGCCTCCCTAAATGACAATAAACAATGTAAAACAATTAAGGACAAAGAAAACAAAATAACTTGACTTAAAATGCAGGTTCTTATATGTGGTGCAACTATTTTTCTTTTTTTTTTTTTTTTCCAAGGAAGTGTTGAAGTCTTTTTCTTTTCTCTATTGTCTATTTTCCGTCTCCTTTTGTTAATAAGTTAAACAATATAATAATAATATAAAAACTCAACAATGCAATTTTTTTTTCTCTCTCTCTCTCTCTCTCTGTAAAGTGGTGATGTTTATTTTTCATTTTTTCCCCTTTTATTCCTCGTTTTCTTTCATTTTTTCTTCGGTAATGTGTATTTAATAACACTATGGAAACTCAATAATTCATTTTTTAATCTATGAGGTGGTGGTAGTTATTTTTTCCCCTTTTTTCCATTTTTTTCCTTCAGTATTGTCTACGTCGTTTTTCTCTAAGATTGTTGATGGTATTTAATTTTCCCTTATTTTTCCCCCTCTTTTTCCCGTTAGCTTTTTCCTTCAGTAATGTCGTGCATGTCCTTTTCCTAAGATAGCAGTTAGCGTTTAATTTTCCTTTTCCCCATTTTTTCCTTTCTTTTTTCCTCCAACAATGTGTATGTCCTTTTAATTTCCTTTTCTTCCCCCCTCCCCCTTCACCTGCTCTGTCTCTCATATAAGTGTCACCCAACTTAAACATTCCAAAACAAAGATATAAACGATTAGTAACAAAGAAAATAAGTACAAGCAGAGTTGACAGAGGTACAACAAATGGAAGGATAGAATAGAGAACAGAAATAAAAATCAAATCAAATAAAACCATAGTGGAAAAAAAAGAAAAGTTTGGAGAAAGACGGAAGTAGAGAAACAATAGATAACGGAAATAAGAAGAGTAAAGAGAGGAAACCGAAGCAAAATAGAAGAAGAGGAAGGAGAGAATGATACAAGAAAGAAATAAACAAACAGAAAGTGGAGTAACGAAGGATGTAGAAGGAGGACACGAGAGAGAGAGAGAGAGAGAGAGAGAGAGAGAGAGAGAGAGAGAGAGAGAGAGAGAGAGAGAGAGAGAGAGAGAGAGAGATAAACAAACGCATCGCTTATATGACAGAACGAATAAACACAGATGACCGAACAGATTAATAATAGAGAGAGAGAGAGAGAGAGAGAGAGAGAGAGAGAGAGAGAGAGAGAGAGAGAGAGAGAGAGAGAGAGAGAGAGAGAGAGGATGATAGCAACATAATATAAGAGAGAGAGTAAAGACATACCAAACCATTTCTTCCTCCTCCTCCTCCTCCTCCTCCTCCTCCTCCTCCTCCTCCCCCTCCTCCTCCTCCCCTTCCCCCTTCCTTCCACTAACCTGTCCTTCCCCTTCACCTTAACTCCCTCTGTCCGCCCCACTGCCCTTCACCCCCTGCCAATTCACCTCGTTGCTCGCCCCGCCCCTGCCAACCCCTCCCCGCCCCCTCCCGTGCCCTGTCAAAGCAAGAGGGCGTGTCTGGAAGCTTCACTTATCAATACTGCAGAGGAGGGAGTGGAAAATATGCCCTCCTGTAGAAGACGAAATAAGTTGACGGAGTAATTGTGTGTGTGTGTGTGTGTGTGTGTGTGTGTGTGTGTGTGTGTGTGTACCCTAGACATGTGGCTATAAAGTGAAGCGTTGGGGGATGGAAGCGTGTGGCAATGCGAATGTGTGCTATCTGATGGCGTGAGGGATTTACAATGCGCACACACACACACACACACACACACACACACACACATGCACATTAATTCGTTCCTGCAACTGCTCTTATCACAGCGACATGAGCAGCAGTAACAGCAGGGCAACAGCAGCAGTACCACCACCACCACCACCACCACCAACTGCAGTAATAACAGCAGCAACAGGAGGAAGAGGAGGAAGAGGAGGAGGAAGAGGAGGAGGAGGACGGATACTACAAGGACTGCCTGTAACGATCCCATTCCTGTCTTATTCCTGATAGCAACATATTCAATCACCTCTCTGAAGAACACCACCACCACCAGTAGCAGTAGTTGTAGTAATAGAAGCAGCGGTAATAAAAAGAGTAAAAGAGGTTTCATTTACTCCTATCGTATTTCTGACACCAACAAATTGAAGTATGTCTACAAATAACATCATCATCAGCAATATTAGCAACAGCACCAGCAGGAGTAGTAGCAGTAGTAGTGGAAGGAGGAAGGGTAGGAGAAGGAGTACTAAAAACGATCCTGTTTCTACCTTACCTCTGACACCAACATATTAAAGTACCCCCTCTTTAATAACATAATCTTGAGCCTCGTGACAGTCGCGCACAAAGCCAGGAAGAATGATCTCCAGCTTCCCTGTAGAGTGTATAAGAGGCGCCTGATGGAGTGAGAGCCATTAGCGGCCACTACACTCCTGCTGCAGGCGAGGGACGGCACACCAAACCACGCCACTCCAGACAGGTGAGTTCCTAAAGGTAGCACTGTTAATTAGGAACACCTGGGCTTCTCTGCTACTCTGTTTCTGTTGTCTTGCCTTTTTCTTTCTTTTTTTTTTTTTGTCGTTCTTCTTTCATCTTTCTTACCTTTTATGTTTTCCTGTCTCCTTTGCTACTTACTCCTACTCCTTCTCTTCCTCTTTCTGTCTTCCTGTCTACCCACTCCTCCTCCTCCTTCTCCTCTTCCTGTTTTCCATTCTGCTACTTTCCTTCTCTTCTTTCTTTCATTTTTCTTCTCCCTCCATGTCTTAATGTCTTCTTTTCTAATTTTCTTTCTCTTCCTCTTCTCCTTCCTGTCTTTCCTCTTCCCTTCCTTTTCTTCCTCCACTCATCCTTCCCCTTCAAGTCTCCTTTCTCCCCCTCCTCCTTCTCCTCCTCTTCCTCTCATCCTTCATCCTTACTCCTTATATCCTGTCTTCCCTTCAACTCCTCCTCCTCCTCTTCCTCCCTCCTTTCATCCCTACCCCTCATATCCTATCCTTTCTCCTTCTCCTCCTCCTCCTCCTCTTCCTCCCAGCATCATAAGGAGCGCCCGGGAGATGAAGAGATGAAGTGGATGGGGGAAATAATGTTTGGGAAAATATGACGAACGGATACAAAGAGCAGGGCGAGATAAAATCGGTGAGAAGGTGATAATTGGACGAAGACAAAGCGACGACGAATAGGGAAGATGAAGAGGCAGATACGATGATAAAAGGACGTGAGGGATGGGACGGATAGCATAATATAGATGCTGAATTAGTGGCGCGCTGACTCACACGCACGCACGCACATACGCAAGTACCTAAACACACACACACACACACAC
>NC_087173.1:9310485-9312985 GCF_035594125.1 Scylla paramamosain
TATGTTTTTTTCTCCTTTCCTCTTTTTTCTTTTCCTTTCCTCTTCTTTCATTCACTCATCCATCCCTCTTTTTCTTCTTTTTCCTTCGTCCTCCCTGTTTCTTATTCCTTCCTTCATTCCTCCATTCCTTTTCTCCTTCCTTTTCTTCCTTTTCTTATTCCTTCCTTTCTTCATTCATTAAACTTTCCTTCTTCTTCCTTTTCTTCGCTTCCCTTCCTTCATCCATCCATCCTGTCTTCTTTTACTCCTCTTTCTTCCTTCCTTTTCTTCGCTTCCCATCCTTCATCCATCCATCCTTTCTTCTTTTACTTCTCTTTCTCCCTTCATTCCTCTTATTTATCTCTTCCTTCATTCATTTATCCACTCTTCCATCTTTCCCTCCTCCCTTTCTTTCCTCATTTTCCTTATTCCTTCTCTCTCTCTCATATTATCCACCCTTCCGTTTTTCCCTCCTCCCTTTCTTCCATCTTCATTCGTTCTTTCCTTCGTATCATCTACCCTTTCGTCTTTCCCTCCTTCCTTCATTGATCCCCTAACCCTTAATCTTTTCCTCCTTCCTTTGGCCTTCCTTACTGAGTATAAGGAAAAGGAGATAGGACAAGATAAAACTAAAGGTAACTGTTATTTTTTTTTTCTCAGGTTGAAGGTAATGGAGGTGAGGAAAATTATGATACGTGTTATTTTGAACGTCACGCTTCCTAAGAGAATTAATTGAGAATGATAATATAGGGACCTTATCTCAGACACACACACACACACACTCTCTCTCTCTCTCTCTCTCTCTCTCTCTCTCTCTCTCTCTCTCTCTCTCTCTCTCTCTCTCTCTCTCTCTCTCTCTCTCTTTTATTTATCTATGTTTTTTTCCTTTTTCTTTCCAAGTCTATTTTTTATTATTAGTCTTTCTTTTCTCTACTTTTCTATAGATTTGTTTTCTTAACTCATTTTTTTTTATTTATTTCCTCTTATAACACTTTTTTCTACTACCACTATTACTCCTATTACTACTACTACTACTACTACTACTACTACTGCTACTTGGAAATTCAACACCATAGATATGAGGCACAGTTGTTTATGTGTGTGTGTGTGTGTGTGTGTGTGTGTGTGTGTGTGTTGAGTCATGCACACCTGAGCCTCGTTGGTCCGTGCAGGTGCAGGTGTTAGGACAGGTGTGCCTGGTGATCCTAAGCACCTAGTTTTCCTCCTCTTCCTTCTTCTCCTCCTCCTCCTCCTCCTCCTCCTCCTCCTCCTCCTCCTCCTCCTCTTCCTCCTCATCCTCCTCCTCCTTTCACCCTTCCGTCGACTTTTTGCTCTCTCTCCTTATCTCCAGCATAAAGGTATCTTCACACACGCGCGCTAACAGAGAGAGAGAGAGAGAGAGAGAGAGAGAGAGAGAGAGAGAGAGAGAGAGAGAGAGAGAGAGAGAGAGAGAGAGAGAATATATACATAATTCAAATCACGCGCAGTAAGAGAAGCGCATATGCTCCACACCACCCACGCATACAAACACACACACACACACACACACACACACACACACACACACACACACACACACACACATACATACACACACAAGCGGTGACAGTCATGGCAGACAGACATTCAATTGTGTCTAGACCGCTTGCGAAATAAGGAAAAGAATTAGAAAGAAAAGAGAAAAAAAAGAAAAATAATAACTGTCACGGAGGAGGAAAAACAAGACGCCGTTATGACTCGAGGAGGAGGAGGAGGAGGAAGAAGAAGAGGATGAAGAGGAGCAGGAGGAGGAGGAGGAGGAGGAGGAGAAGGAGGAGGAGGAGGAGGAGGAGGTGTATGATGTAATCTTTCTCACCTGTAAAAAAAAAAAAAAAAAAAAAAAACTCACCTGGATTCAGTTAATAAAAAGCCAAACGAGATTTTTAACACCAATCACACGCCACACCTTAGCACAACACACCACACTCCACCACCTCTCCACCAGCGCGCCACACACCACACTAACCCCACCAGGCTTTCGTCCCTCATCCCCTGCCTCCCGCTGGCGTGGTGTGTGGAGGCACCGAGGAGAAGCGGGCAGCGGGGGCGCGGAACAGCACTGGAGGGGTCGCGAGCCGCCTTCCCACCTGCCAGACGCGGCGGGGTGAAGAGGGCGGCGGCTGCGGCGTGTGTGGGTTGATCACTGTTTATTAGCGGGTTCTCCTCCCTCCTGATGGGTGGGTCCGCCGAGTGCCCCAAGCAGAGTAGCAGAGTGATCGACCTTTCCCTTCCTTTCCCTGCCTTTCCCCTGCCTTCCCCTGTCTTTCATCCCCTTCAGTTGGGTGTTATGATGCGTGTATTGTTGCTTAATCAGTTTAGTTTTCTTTCCGTTCTCGTTTTCTTCTGTTACTCATATTTCATCTCCGTTTCTAATCTGTTCTTTCCTTTCCTTTCCTTCCTCTTATTTCGTTCACAACCCGCTGTCTCCTTTTCCTATTATCTTCTTTTTAGTTATTTCCTGTTTCTTTAATATGTCCTTCCT
>NC_087173.1:9322985-9332985 GCF_035594125.1 Scylla paramamosain
TTTAGAAGTATGCACGGTTGTAAGATGTGTGAAGATGATGTATGAAAATGAGTGAAGGTGAGAGGTGTATAAAATATGTAAAGGCATGTGAATGTGTAAGTGTGTGAAAATGATATCTGAAGTTAAGTGAGTGTGTGTGCAGGTGTGTGAAGGTGTGTGAATGTGAGTGATGGTGTGTGAAGATGTATCGCAGGTGTGTGCACGTGAGCGGCAGGTATGCTGGGCTGTGACAGGAATGATTAAGAGGGTGAAAGGGTTAATTACAAGATATTAATTTCCATCAAGATATAATTAAGGTGAGATGAAGGAGAGAGAGAGAGAGAGAGAGAGAGAGAGAGAGAGAGAGAGAGAGAGAGAGAGAGAGAGAGAGAGAGAGAGAGAGAGAGAGAGAGAGAGAGAGAGAGAGAGAGAGAGAGAGAGAGAGAGAGAGAGAGAGTCGTACTAGAAGTGAGATGGACGATGTTCAAAGGAGAACAACAACAACAACAACAACAACAACAACAACAACAACAACAAAAAGGAGAACAAGAACAAGAGGAAGAAGAGGAGGAGCAGGAGGATGAGAAGATAAGTGAACAGTGTGGGTGTCTGGCGGAGATGTTTGAGGGAGGTGGAGGCGGTTGGGGAAGTGGATCGGGAGGAGGAGGAGGAGGAGGAGGAGGAGGAGGAGGAGGCACACGCTTCTCTCCGTATTAGGTTCCACTGGAGGTGCAAACGTCTTGGTCTTAAAAACAGATCATTTGTAGCGAGTAGAGGAAAACTGTGTAAGAGAGAGAGAGAGAGAGAGAGAGAGAGAGAGAGAGAGAGAGAGAGAGAGAGAGAGAGAGAGAGAGAGAGAGAGACTGGAATGATTAAATGAATATGAATTGAATGATGAAAGAAAATAGAAATAAAAAGTTGAATGAAAGAGAGAGGAAGTGAGTAAATAAATGAATGAATGAGGGAATGAATGGACGAAAGAAACACTGACACGAAATAAAGACACGAAGACAAGCACAGATAAAAACAAAAAAGAAAAATATAAGAAAAAAATACAATAAAATACCAAAAATAAAAGCAAGCACACAAAATAACAACAAAAAAACAAACAAACAAACCATAAACAATAAACAAGAAAAACAATCAACTTTTTATTACTTCCTTCCTTTTACGTCTTCTATTTTTTTGTTACCTAGTATTTTTTTCCTCATTTTCTTTCTCACCTGTGCTATCTACCTGCCTACCACCTATCAGGCTCCATTAATTACCTGCATGTTCCTCTTACCTGTGCCTGTTTAACCTGTCCTCCTCACCTTCCTTATCTTAATTACTGCCTGTGACCCCCCTCTCTCACTTTCCTCCACACCTCTTTCTCCCTTTCCCTTTCTCTCCTTTTGTTCTTTTCTCTCCCTTTTCGTTTTTCTAATCTTATCTCTTTGTTACTTATTCTTTTTATCTTTTCTGTATTTATGGGTGGAGTTTTTTTTTTCTTGTTTTATTAATTTTCCTTCTTTCTTTTCTTTTCTTTCCTTATGTTTGGTTCTTGTAGCTTCTCTTATTTTCTTGTTATGTTTTTTTCCCTTTTTCGTTCTTTCTTTTTCCTTATTTTCTTCAATTGAGTTTTAGGTTCCTGTCTTCCTTCCTTTATTCCTTCATTTATGCTTTAATCAATTCATTCATTTCAGTCCCTTCTATCTATCTAATTTCTATCACTCCCCTTCTTTCTTCCTTCCATCTTTCTTTCATCCTTTCATTCCTTCAAACTCCTCTTTCTATGTCACTGCTTTCCTGCCTCATTTCCTTCCTTCCTTCGCGTCTATCACTCCTCCCTTCAGTCATTCAGCCCAGTTTACCTTATTACTAAATTCACTTCCTGCATCCCTCTTTCCCTCTTTCCTTCCCTCCTTCCTTCCTTCCTTCCTTCGTTTATCATACCTTGCTACATTCCACCATCCTCCCATCCTTTCCTAGTTCACTTTCTTCTCCTCCTTCCATCCTTCCCTCACAGCTTCTTACACTCCATCCTTTCTTCCACCTCACCTTTCCCTCCTTTCAACCACTCATTGCTCTCAGACATCTAATATAACACAGATGAGAATACGGCGTTGAGTGTTAAGGGAGTCACAGAGAAGGTGAATAGCAAGAGGTGATGGCAGGTGTTAATTACAGGTAGGGCAGGTGACGAGGAATGCTGGAGAGAAAGAGAGGCATGGGAGGAACGCTGCGATATGGTGAGGAGGAGGAGGAGGAGGAGGAGGAGGAGGAGGAGGAGGAGGAGGAGGAGGAAGGGGAGTAGGAATAGAGAGGATGCCAAATAAGGTAAAGGTGTAGTGGTATTTTTGGTAGGGAAAGGAAAAGATGAATGGAAGATGGATAGTTAAGACAAAGGGAGAGAGAGAGAGAGAGAGAGAGAGAGAGAGAGAGAGAGAGAGAGAGAGAGAGAGAGAGAGAGAGAGAGAGAGAGAGAGAGAGAGAGAGTTAAGTTCAATGGCAAATATTCGCGCGTTTTCTTAAGTAGTGGTGGAGGAAGAGGAGGAGGAGGAGGAGGAGGAGGAGGAGGAGGAGATGGACTTTTCCCGAATGATATGACAGGAAATACACAATAAATGAAGTAAAAAAAAAAGAATATACAGAAAGAAGAATGGAAGAAAAACAACAATGAAGGAAAGAACAGAAAGAGAAACAGAGGAATAAATTAAAAAAAAAAATCAAGACAAATAAGAAGAAAACTTATAAAAAAATGGAATCAAATAAAAATGTAATAATAATTTCATACATACATATCTAGACAGTAAAATAAAAGGAAAAAGAAAACTATCCATCACGATCACACACACACACACACACACACACACACACACACACACACACACACACGAAAGAACAGTTACCACCATCGTCCTCTTATTAAACTTCTCTAAACTCAGCTTATTCCCTTTACAATTGGCAGTTTGGTCCTTCATTAAACACAGGGGGGGAGGAAGAGGCGAGGATGGGGGACCCGTAACCTTCCTAATCCCTCCCTGTCCCTCCCTTTCCTTTCTTCTCCCGTTTCTCTCTCCTCCCGTCCTTTCTCCGTCCACAAAGACAGCGTCCATCTTAATCTGCCTGTCTGGTCCTTGTTCCTGTCATTTGATGTGCCGTCTTCCTCCCGCGTGGGTCCCCTGTGCCTGTCGACCAAAGCCAGGGATAGTATTCTCACGCCCTGCCGCCCCTCTCTACTGTGGGACTCGGTTTTACCCTTTCAACCGTGTGACTGCTGCAGCTTCTTCCCAGCCTGGTATTATAGAACATGTTTAGTCATGAAATGTCTAATGAGTGTTTTTAATTCTTATAGGTTAATTGTTGATGAGTAAAATTTGTCGAGGTATGTTGAAAATTAAATTACTTGTCATTAACAGACAGAGTTGAATTTTGTTATTCCTGTACTTCCTTTGGTTGTCATATTTTCTTGTTTGTTTTTATCATGAAATTATGTGTCAATGAGTGTTAAAGAGTTAAATTTTGTTATTCATGTGCTTCCTTCGGTTACAATTTTTTTTTTTTTTTTTGTGTTTGTTTTTGTAATTTTTCCTAGTTACAGGTGCAGTCAAGATCTTAGAGGAGTGACTGTACAATCCTCTCCTGTGGGACTCGATTTTACCCTTTTTAATCCATTGACTGCCACAGCTTCTCCTCAACTTGACATTACAGTGTGGTATGTTCAGACAACGATTTCGAAAAGCACTCACAACAGAAGGTATCATCGAATATCTATTTAGTTATCCTTTTTTTATTACTATTATTACTTGTAACTTATTGTTTGATGAGTAATATTTGTCGAAGATTGTTGAAAATAAAATCACACATAAAATTATACGCAGGTAATTTTTACGCCCTTAGCTTTTAAAAGAGTCCTCTGGGGTATCCTATGAGAGTCCTCTGGGGTATCCTACAGAGAGTCCTGTGGGGTATCCTATGAGAGGTCCTGGGGAGACAGATCAGCGTGGTGTCTGGCCTGTGCGCGTAGTAACAAAAGGTCTGAGTCGTGAGGTGGGTGAAGGGTGAAGGAGACGGGGGAGGGAGTGAGGGGGGAGATTAAGAAGGTTATACAGTGGGGGAGGGGAAGATTAGCGGGGGAGGCGATGCAGGGGAGGAGGGAGGCAGGTAACAAGGAAGATGTGACTATGAAAGGGTGTAAAGAGGAAATAAAAGATGTGAAAGGGAGATGTTAGTGTTGAGGTTAATTAAGGGGAAGTTTGGGAGATGAGATGATGACTGGACGAGGAGAAGGAGGAAGAGGAGGAGGAGGAGGAGGAGGAGGAGGAGGAGGAGGAGGAGGAGGAGGAGGTAGATGAAAGGAGGAGGAGGAAATGGAAGTAAATTAGAGATGTAAATAAAGGATATGATGACATAAGGAAGATTGAGAGAGAGAGAGAGAGAGAGAGAGAGAGAGAGAGAGAGAGAGAGAGAGAGAGAGAGAGAGAGAGAGAGAGAGAGAGAGACGGAGGAACTTCTAAAAGAAAAAAAAACAGACTGCCTACGGCCTCTTCTACTGGTCTTCCCTGCAACGTCTTATGTCTTCCTGTGTGTAGTAGGTCAGCGCCTCCTCCTCCTCCTCCTCCTCCTCCTCCTCCTCCTTGGTGACAGCATGTCGAAATGAGTTGAAGGACAGGAAGATGACAATATCCGGTTCCATATACCATGTGTGTGTGTGTGTGTGTGTGTGTGTGTGTGTGTGTGTGTGTGTGTGTGTGTGTGTGTGTGTGTGTGTGAAAACTTGCTAAGACTTACGTAATACCTTGGGAACAGATATGGAAGAGGAAGAGGAGGAAGAGGAGGAGAAGGAGAAGGAGGAGGAGGAAATCTCGAAGACTGAAATGAACAACGAAGACGGACGGGAAAAATATGCAAAGGAAGACTCGACAGCGGAAGAAGAGGAGGAGGAGAAGGAGGAGGAGGAGGAGGAGGAGGAGGCTTTCATAATGACGCAGGATTAGAGGAAGGAAACCCGACCCTTCACTCACACGGTCCAATAGGCGGTAAATCCTCCTCCTCCTCCTCCTCCTCCACTCAAACCACCTTCGATCCACATTTTATCCATTTGCAGGCGGAGAAGCAGCCAGGGTGGAGGTGCATATAAGGCAAGGAGGAGGAGGAGGAGGAGGAGGAGGAGGAGGGGTGGTCACTGGCCTGCCCGAGGAGGTAGTACCGGTGTCTTGAACTTGGCAGGAGAGTGGAGCGAGGTGAGCTGGGTCTCCTCCTCCTCCTCCTCCTCCTCCTCCTCCTCCTCCTCCTCCTCCTCCTCCTCCTCCTCTCTCTGGTCAGTCACCCTCCTATTCTCTTCCTTCCTTCCTGATTTCCTTACTCCTATATTCTGTTTTTTTTTTCTTTCTTCTCTCTCCTTCCCTTTTCTCGTCCTCCTTCTCGTCTTCCTTTTCTCTCTTTCTTCCATCCAACGCGAGAAATCTTCAACTCACTCTCCCCAGTCAACTCCTCCGACGCATTAGTCTTCGTTTGTCCTCCTCCTCCTCTTCCTCCTCCTCCTCCGTTTCGTCCTTGCCATTCTTTCTACGTCTTACTTTAAATTAGATAGTGTAGTTTATCAGCCCCATAAGAGTAAACATGTCTCGTGGTGTTTGTTTTCCTTCTCCTCCTCCTCCTCCTCCTCCTCTTCCTCTTCCTTCTTCTCTCTTCTTTATTACCTCTCTTCCATTATTCTTTATTCTTCCTCCCAGTTCCTTTTTCGTCTTCCCTTCCTCCATTATCACTTATCCCTGCTGGTCATCATCGTCACCCTCCTCTTCTTCTCCTCCCTCCTCCTCCTCTTCTTCCATTATCCCTCATTCCGCCACACTCCATCAGCACCATCTCCCCTTAACACCATATGCTACCCATCAACACACAGGCGCCCTAACCACCATCGCTATCACCACCACCACCACCACCACTACCACCACACCTCCTTCCTCCTTCCCCCTCCCTTTTACTAGTACATCCCTACCACCTCCACCTTCCTATCCACAGACGCTTAATCTAGCCTCCTCCTCCTCCTCCTCCTCCTCCTCGTCCTCCTCCTCCTCTTCACAGCCACACACGTTGATAATCCATAAGCAAAACTGGACCAATAATGTCTTTGATTTTTTTTTTTTTTTTTGGGGGGGGGTATGATGGTGGTGGTGGTGGTGGTGGTGAGGATTTACCGAAGACAGGAGATTCGAGTGAGTAAATTCCGTAAAAGAGTCGCAGTTTACGCCCAGTCATTCTTAGTTTTCATGGTGGATAAGTGTTGGAGAGTGAGCCTTCATAATTTTGAGGGTCTGTGTATGTGTGTGTGTGTGTTGTGGTGTGAAGTGAGAGTACATTAGAGGTGTAAGAGTGTGGCTTCATAATGTTGAGGTTCTGTGTTACGGGGCGAGGTGAGATTTTGAGCTCCAAGAGACATAATGTGCTTGAGTTCAAAGAGACAAGTGGACATTGAGAGATATTCATGATCTTTGACGGGTTGTGTTTTAAAGATGTGGTGTTTTGTGTGTATTAGTTGCGTTAAAAAGGCAGATGTTTGTATATTTTTGCTGTTTTCCTTTTACAATATAATGCTAGTTTTCATTCATGGCGGGGTTTGTATTGAGTCTATTAGATGCAGATGTCTGAATATTTTTGCTATTTTCCTTTTACAATATAATGTTAGTTTTCACTGTAGCTGTTACTTGAAACGTTCTATAATGTTATTCAATTTTCTAACTGCCATTCATTTTTTTTTGTCATGTTATACGAGAAAATTATTCTTATCTTCGTCTGTCTCTTCAAATGAACCAAATTTTCATATAGTCTCAATCTATAATTTAAAAAATACACCAAAAAACCTTGATCTCACTTTCATCTATTCCTCAGAAACAACCAAAAAGGTTTACCTCATTTTCACCCATCACTCAAAAATACACTAAATTTTAAGTCTAATCTTCAACTATTATTTAAGAATACGCTACAAATTCAATCTAGCTACATGTACTCTGCCCTAACCCAAAAAAAGATCACTACATCCTTAACTATTTCACTGCTGCTGACACATCACCCCTTCACCACAAATCACTGTGAGGTATGCCTTCGTTCAGCACCCATTTCCAGACATTTCAACAGCTAGACATTGGAAAATCTATTGTTTTCATCTTTTTCCTTTGTCACAGTTCCTGAAGAGACTTTGCACAGCCATTTTTAGTGTTGTGAAATTATGTATACTGCGGTGCACAACATAACACATCATTACTACTGCTGTGCTACATTCATCAAAGTTGCTTGATTTGTATGTCACCCTCAGTTCATCTCACTCGGATGCTGGTCTGTACATGGGCCTCGCTCTCCGCCGCGTGAAGGATGCCTCTCTTATAAAGGCAGAGGCGCCCACACACCACTTCTGAGCACGAGAGAGTCACAGGTTACTAATCTCATCAATCTTCCTTTAACTGGCTGGCTTCATTCTATCTTGTTGTTCAATATTGCTATTTTCCGCTGTTTTTTTTTAACATTATTGCTCCTTTTGCCAGCTACTTCTTTCGTAAACTTTTCTATGTCTTATTTCTTTCAAAATCCAGTTTCTTTTTACCTTTTGTTATTTTCTATTGTTATATTCCTAGGAGCATTTTTTAAGATTATTGCCTAAAACCTGTTTCCTTCATAAACTTCCTTTTTATTATCTTAAATGTTTCATAATCTACAGTATTTGTTTTTTCCACATCTTGTTATTTTGTACCGCTATATTCCTACGGCGATTTTTATTATTCTTGGTTCTCTCCAAAGGCCACACCCTTGCATAAACCTTTTCCCTAACTGTCTTAACTCTTTCAAAGATCGCAGTAATTTTCTTCTCATCTCTTGGTGATTCCCATCGTTATATGCCAATTGTTATTTTTATGATCATTACTTCTCTTAACAGATCATTTCTTTCATAAATTTTCCTGTAACTCATTATCCTAGACCCCATATTGGCTCTTCTTTTTTTTTTTTATTCAAGAGACAGTTTGCAGGATTTTTTTTCCTTAAATTTGTTTTTACATTTGGTCTCCTTTCCTTGTGAATAAATACAAAAAGAAATAAAAATCTAAAAAAGAAGCAATCTTCCTTCATCTCTTGCAATCTCCTACCTTTACTTTCTGCTGGTATTTTCACGGTTACTCCTCCTCAGAGCCTGCTAACTGTATAACCTCCTCCCATCATACAACTCCAATTCATAAAAACATTACAGATTCTTCCTCACTCTCATTTCCATGCTGGCCACGTTACTGATGCAAGAGTTAACCAGTGTCTTCACTCCCCCAGGCACGTAAATTACGAAGGCTGGCGTGGGTTTTGCCTTTTCCAGCTTTCTTTTTCTGCTTTTCCACCTTGCAATTTGTGTTCTCCTAAAGGTGGGAATCTCAGCACCTTCAGAATACGAGTTTTTTCTTACTTTTTTTTTTTTTTTTTCCTAGAGGGAGATGCGTTTAGCTGTTTATTTTCTCCTATTTTTCTCTTATGTTCCTTGGTCTTCCTTCTCTTGCTATCTTTGACAGTCATGGGCGATTCCGTACACTGAAATCATAAGGCACGATTTTTTTTGGCCAACTGTGAATAGAGAGTAAAATCACCACCTTATTAGATTTCCATAAAAACACGAAGATTTTAGTCATTACCATCGAGTAAAGATCAAAATAGTAGACAGAGTAAATTGCAATCAAAGCACATCAAATTTTAGGCTCCATTTTTAGCTTTCGACAAAAGTAAAAAAAAAGAAAAAAAAATGACGTTTGTAAATTTCAATAACTTGGTTTAACTTGGTTTAATCTTAGAAATTCCTGTCAAAAATAATGAACAGGAAAGTAGAAGTCAAATCAAAATAAAAAAAAGTTTACGCCACACTTAATTTCCGCCCAAAAATGGACAACACAGCAAATTTAAGCAAAAAAGAGAAGAAAAAAAAAGCGACGTACTGGATGTAACTTTGAACTCTTGCCAAAAGTATAATAATAATAGTAGTAACTGGATACCAAAGTAAAATTACTGTAAAAAAAGAAATAGAAATTGGATGCAACTTTTCAATTCTTCACAGAAAACAACAACAACAACAACAGCAACAACAGCAGCTGGACACCAAAAGAAAATTCCTAAAAAAAAAAAAGAAAGAAAAAAAACATACAACTTTGAAACTCTTACCAGAAAAAAAATAATAAAATAAATAAAGGTAGAATAATAACTAAACACCAAAGTAAGACCTCCTATCAAAAACATAAAAATTTAAAGTCAATTTTAAGGCAACACTCATGAATCAAGTCACAATCAGTTTGGCGCAGCATCAGCAGGGCGGCGTGAAGGCGTTGCTACACACTCACACACACACACGGGGCTTTAGTCTGCCGTGTATCAGAAGATTGCAAGGCTCGGAGTGTTAGGCCGCGTCCATCCCGATGTTTACACTTTCCTCGGACCGGTTCTCGCATTCTGTCCCCCAGCTGATAGAAGCCACAACCACCACCACCACCACCACCACCACCACCATCACCACCATCACACACACACAAAAAAAGGGTGAAAAAAATTAAGTCTACAATATTATTCCTCTTATTCCTCCTTTGTGGGTTCCAAGATTACCTGTTTTTTTTTATATATTTGTTTATTTATTTGTCTTTTGTTACATTCGAAAAAAAGGTTATTTTCTTACTGTCTTTTACTATTAATTTCAAATAGTGTTGAAAATAAATAAGTAAGTAAATGAATAAACAAAGAAAGAAAAAACAAAAAAAAGAAAGAAAAGGAGGAAGTAAATAGGTAAATGATAAACAAAGAAAAGAAAAAGAAACAAACGAAGCGAGAAAGAAAAGAAAAAATGAAAAAATGAAGGAAGTGTGACTCGTGTACTGGTAAACACAAGGAAGTTTATAGTTTTGTAAGATCTGAAGTTTTTTTTTTTTTGTGGGGGGGCGGTGTAAGTTTTATCCGACCTAAATTTACTTAAAAACTCATCGACAAGATAATAACAAATAAACAAAACAAAAGGAGAAGGATCTGA
>NC_087173.1:9335485-9337985 GCF_035594125.1 Scylla paramamosain
GACTATTTTCAAAGGCCACAGTGATGATTAGAAGGGTTTTCATGGTGATTAGAAGGGTTTTCATGGTGATTCTTTTCGTTGATGGTGTGGAAGCTTTGCCGATTTGACGCTAGAATCATGAAAGCGCTCTTGAAATTACTCATTGGAATAATTAGAATACCCTTGAAAGCACTCTTGAAAACCGAAATGACTTGTTTGATATATGAAGACACCGTTTGCAAATCTAAATAACTGGAATCACGAAACACATTTGAAAACACGCTTGTAAATACTGTAGAAAACTAAACAAAATCGAAACACCTCACAATAGTTAAGGAAAACACTCCAAAAAATCTAACACATAAACACTTAAAAAAACAAAGAAAAAACTCTTGAAAACTAAAAAATAAATAAACAAATAAATAAATAACACAAGAGAACCACAGCACCCTAGAAAACCTAAATAACTAACGCGAAACACAGGCACACCATTCAAAACACTTAAAACACCTTTAAAACTAAAAACCAACGTAGCAGAACCACAACACCTTAGCAGATCCAAATACCTTCCACCAGAACCTGTTAAATGCTAAACCAAGACGCAGAAACCTTTGAGAAAACGATCCTCACTCAAAACCGACCTTGGGGGACTCCGAGAACCAACAAGTCGTGCATTAATTCAATCCTATTCACCGCAGGACTTTTAGAACTTTGTGGGGCGAAGGACTTGTCGATTCCAGCTTGCCTCCCGGTCCACATGATCCCAAACTCCCGGTAAATCAGGTTCTGGGTCCCGGTAACTGACGGACGCCCCTTCAGATCGCATCAACTGAGATTACTGTAAGCTTCTGCGATAGGCGGTGATGGGAGGTGATGGGCCAAGATTAGTATCATTCCCCATCTCTTGATCTCTCCTCCAGCCAGCATTCTTCATTTGCTATTGAGAAGGGGGAAGAGAAGAAGGGGAGGAGATGGAGGATAGAAAGGGAGAGAAGGAAGATACGTAAGGAAGAGAAACAGAAGAGAAGGAAAGAAGATGAGTGTTAAGAAAGGTAAAGGAGTTAAAGAAAACGAAAGTGGAAGGAAGGAAAGGGAAGGAAAGAATATGCATGTTAAGAAAGTGAAGGTATAAAAGATAGAAAAGAGGAGGAGAGTAAAAATAGTACGAAGAAAAGAAAAGGAAAAGAAAGACAGACGCTAAAAAGAGGAAGAGGAAGGAGAAAAGTAAAGGAGACAGGAGGAAATGACAAGAAAGAGAGATAAAGTAAATACATACATTAAAAGGAGAAGGAGAGGAAGGAAAAAAAGTGAAGGGAATCAGAGGCAACGAAAGAGGAGAAAAGGAAACAAAGAAAAAGAGGAAGATATATAAGCCTGGAAGGAATACTAAGAAGCAAAGAAGGGAGAAAGGAAGGGAAATAAATGGAGGAATCGAAGGAACCAAATATGAAGAGAAGAAAAAGAGAGAAGGAAGAGAGAGAAAAAAAAATAAATGTCAGAATATCAAGGAGGAGAAGTCAGGAGGAAAGGAGGGAAGGTAAAGGAAAGGAAATGGAGGAGAAAGAGAAGTCACGAAAAGGGAAGAAGAAAAGAAGAACCGGATGCTGACGAGAAAGAAAGGGAGGGTGAGAGATAGAGAGAAAAGAGAAAAGAGAAGAAAACCTGTTGAGAGAGAGAGAGAGAGAGAGAGAGAGAGAGAGAGAGAGAGAGAGAGAGGGAGAGAGAGAGAGAGAGAGAGAGAGAGAGAGAGAGAGAGAGATGAGAGGACGTGAAGAGATGAAAGAGAGAGGGAAAGGAAGAAAGAGAGAAAGAAAAAAGTGAAAAAGTCAGAGAAAGAAAGAGAAGGCAGTTGAAATCTCTCTCTCTCTCTCTCTCTCTCCTCTCTCTCTCTCTCTCTCTCCTCTCTCTCTCTCTCTCTCTCTCCTCTCTCTCTCTCTCCTCTCTCTCTCTCTCTCTCTCTCTCTCAGGAAAGCTAAACCAACACACCAACACACTAAACACCTAACACAATCTTACACCACCACAACCACCACAATCTTCTCCTCCCCTCTCTTCCCCAACACCCACTTCCCCACGCCCCCCGGCACCCTTGAACCCATGTAAAGCAGTGGCAGACTCATCTAACGCCTGGTACTGACACCTCGCCACGCTCATTACCATAAGAATGCATGCCAAAAGATGCACGCTCCGAGACATTTATATCACGCCAAGAATAAAATTACTAGTATGCTTCGTGGAATAACATCGCGTGTGTTACATTATCTTAGAGAGAGATGGTGGAGAGGGAGGGGAAGACGGGAGGGGGAAGTTGTCAGGGGTGGTAAAAGGGAAGGAGGATTAAAGAGGAATAAAGGGAGGTGGGATGAAAAGAAGGAATCTCAGAGTACAAGTGGACAGTTTACACCTCGTTTTTGTCCATTTTTTTCTGCCTCTCTTGTTGTAAATAGTAGCTAACGTTGTACCCTCTTCTTCCTTTCCCTTCCCTTCCCCTCCCTTCCTCTCCCAGACTCTCCTCCTTCTT
>NC_087173.1:9342985-9367985 GCF_035594125.1 Scylla paramamosain
GCTTATTACTTCTTATGAGGGATTTTGAATAATTTCACTGAGAACAAATATGATAAGATACTAAAAGGTTGCAAATAGTTTGTAAAGAGTTGCGTGTGTGTGTTTTCAAAATGGGATCAAATTGTAAGTGTTTTAGATGGGATTCAATTTTGTATATTAGTGTTTACTATAGAATTAGGTTGTCTCTAAGGCTTTCTGCAATGGAATGAAGTGGAGGATGGTCCATAACCCAGTCTAACCTAACCTAACCTAACCATTCAATCTAACGCATTGAAAATAACCTAACAATGAAGCCCAAACTAATTCAATATAAACAATATAACCTAATTCAACCTAACCAAACCATAACCTGTCTGAAGTCCCCGTGCTTCTACTAACAATATAACCTAATCTAACATAACAGCATTGTGGAGAGTGTTCATGGTAATTCTCTGGTCTAAATTAATGTTTCTCTCCTCTGTTTTCGTTCTCTGGTCTACATTTTGTTTACCCAGCGACCGTCTCGTGTGCTGAGAGGTCGTGTCGCCGTCCTGGTTTGTTATCCTCGTCATTGGATTGTTTACAGTGATCCTTGGTTTTGCTGTGTTAATAATGATTCAGTGGCGCAGCTGCCTTGGGATTGCGTTACATTTAAGTCATCATTTATCACTCTCTCTCTCTCCTCTCTCTCTCTCTCTCTCTCTCTCTCTCTCTTCTCTCTCTCCTCTCTCTTAACGGTAATTATGTCCAAGGATGCACTGTCATATGCAAAATATTTTAAGAGCAATGTATTAGCTTAGTCTAGCTTAGTCTGGTAATAAGTCTCTCTCTCTCTCTCTCTCTCTCTCTCTCTCTCTCTCTCTCCTCTCTCTCTCTCTCTCTCTCATCTCTCTCTCTCTCTCTCTGCCATACGTCAACACCTGTCTACGTTCTCTTATATTCCAGCATCACTTAACGGTCGATTTAACAACACTACTATTACTATCAGATGCCTTGACTTTCCTTCATTAGCCACACAAACACTCACACTGACGGCGGGGACTAGAAAAAAAGTTTAAAAAGTTGTTTCATTTATCACCTCCACTTTTACTGACCTTTTACTCTTCATCTACCGCTCCTTTTTTATCTTCATTTATCACTTATCGCTTAATTGATCACACTAATATTATCACAATGTCAATTTTCCTCTTTCACCTGCAACGTAACACAATCCCCTGTCCGATTTCGCTCGTAAACTGGCAATTTCCCTCATCATCTTCATTAAACGCTTGAATTACTAAAACAAATATTATCTCGCCATGAAATTCCCTTCACTTGTAAGACAACATTAACACTGACTCTTAACTATTTAACTCTTATCTCCTCATTTATCTATGCCCACATTTATCAACTTTCTCTCTCTCTCTTCCTGATACGTATCTTCTCTTTTGCCCTAAAATTATCACCTTCATCTTTACCTCCACTCCCTCCCTCCCTCCCTCCCTCCCTCTCACCACTCTACGAGACAGGGAGGAAAAGGCCGTAAGGGAAGGGAAGGGAAGGGAAGGGAAGGGAAGGGAGGGAAGGGGAGAAAAGGAAAGAAAATTATCAGGAAAGAAAAGGATAAGGAAAAGAAGATAAGGGAAGGGAAGAAAAAGGAAGACAAGGGAAAGGAGGGTAAAAGAAGGGGAGAGGAGGAGAGAGAAAAGAAGTAAAGGAAAGAAAGATAATGAAAGGAAAAGATAGGGGAGGAGAGAAAAGGGAAGAAAAGTGAGAAGAAGGAAGAAAAGGGGAGGATAGCGAAAGGACGGGAAAGAAAACCAAAGGAGGGGAAAGGAACTGTAAAAGCAAGGTTAAAATAGGGAAGAGGAAGATAAAACAAGCAAAAGGAAAGAAAAGGAAGTAAAAAAAAAAACACTGAGGAAGAAAAGAGTAACGAAGGGCAGGGAAGGGAAGGACCAAAGCATGACGGGAGAGGAATGACAAAACAGAGCAGGAATGGGTGATGGGAGAGAAACGGGATGGGATGGGAAAATGATGGGAAAGGATAAGAAAAATGTAAGGTAAGGCAAAGATAGCGTAAGAATATGATAAATGTAGACAAGGTAAGATAAGAAAAGGATAGAATTAAAATAAGGAAACGCAAGATAGGGTAAGATAATGCCAAACAAGGAAAGAAAAACGAAAGGATATGGTACGTTAAGAAAAGACACTCCTATGTGGCCAGCAACGTTGTGGCAGCACGTAGGGAAGGCAATAAGTGGCGGCGGGCGTGTCTGGTGTCAGTAAGGGGACACAGGATAGCCAGACGCGTCCCACCATCAGCGCCTCGCCTCCTGCCGCCTTGAGTTGCGGGAATGTGCACGGAAAGTTCAAGTGTGTGTGTGTGTGTGTGTGTGTGTGTGTGTGTGTGTGTGTGTGTGTGAAGTAACATTATTTCTTACTACAACATTGATTTCGTTATAGATGTTACTACAGGATTCGATATGTTAAGATGGCACTTTTCTTTATCAAGGGGTTAAAAGTCTTTTAGTTACTCATCCAAGATACGTATCATCCAACACTGTTATTTTTCATTTATTTCTGATCAATTAATAGGGGACTGAATGAAGTTGAGAAGATGTCTGTTCTACCAATTGAAGGGAAAATCACTACATACGTAAAGAAAATCGGTGTGTTAGTAGTCCCTAGGCAAAATATACAGGAAATATTCGACTCTTTAGCGTTTAAGCAGAAGAAAAAAACTCACAAAGAATATAAGACAAATACCAGTCTTGAGGAATCCAAAGGTAAAAATGGAAGACTGACTGAAATATGAAGTGCAGTATGGGAGCAAATCATTAACTCACACGTAACTCTTTAACTTCTGAGGACACTGGACGCCTCTCATCTGTGCCTCCTCAAGTGGTATTACGGATCAAAATAAAGTCACAGGCACTGAAAGATTAAAAGCACATCACCAATCCCTCTTTACTACCAGTGCTTACCAAATTAATTCATCAGCTTTGTAGCAACATTTAACCGCGTCACAGGAAGTCACAGAAGTCAAAGGATTAACAAGGAAAAATATCACCGCTTTTTTTTTTTTCAGTGGTGTTCTAAAAATTAATTCACCATGGTTAAGAGGAGACCACAGCAATGAATGAGTTAATCCTTTGACTGCCACTTGTTACACCCTCTCCCTAATTACCAGTCACTCTGAGACATTTTTACTTGTTCTACAGCCACATATAATCTTTGAACTCGGAAGAAACTGCAAAATGTTTTTTTTTTTTTTTTTTTCATCGCTAACTTTCTTGCTTAATAAAGACTTCACGGCATTGCTTCTGGTGCTGCTAACTGTTTTGTGTTACAGTGAAGGAAAAACCTCATCACTTACTTTCTTTAGTGGTGCTTCTAAACATTTATTCTCCAAGCTTAAGAGGAGGTCACAGCAATGAAAGAGTTAAGAAGGAAAATCATCAGAGTCTTAACAAATACTGCCTACTGAGTTGATCTTAAGCTTGAGATACAGGAGAGTCAGAATCCCTCGCAAGAGTGTAAAACATTTGGCGTTACACATTTAAACACGAAGCTAAACAACAGAAGCAATAATTAATCTCCATTAAGGGCAATTTTAGTGATACAAAACAACGCTTGAGAACCAAAGGCAGTGAGTGTGTGAAGGAATCTCAGCCACACGTGTATAAACATGAAACTTTTGTACATTCCATTCATACAGAAGCGAATTAAAAGAAAAGGGTAAGATTATCAACTTGCATATTCTAAAAAGGAAAGATTAATCACAAAAATAAGTATAATTGTTCGATATTTTGGATAGTTTAGGCGTAGATAGATAGACAGACAGACAGACAAGCAGAATGATAGATAGACAAACAGATAGACAGACAGATAAATTATTAGATATGTTATTCCATCAAAGCTATGAATCGAGAAATTAAAGAAGAAGAAGCACACTCACACGCACACACACACACACACACACACACACACATCGTTAAACCGAAAGAAGTCAAAAGAAGAAGAAAGACTTACTCGCCAAATTTGAAGCTTTTACGGCCAGAGCGACATCAGGAGAAGAAACACTGAACTTGAAACCCTCAAAAAAGGAAAATTCACAGAAGACAAACAAGAAAGAAAAAAAAAAAAAACACATCACTATAGATAAAAAAAAAAAAAAAAGAAGAAGAAACATTGCAGTAAAGCTAAAGTTCAACACACACACACACACACACACAGTAATCCTTCACATCACCCCAGTCCTCACATTCCTATCCTCACGACAACAAAAACCACCAGAACCACCCGATTAATCACCCAATAAATTACCACTTTCATGAGATCACACCTTGACAGACAGGTGAACAAACTCAACAGGTAAACATAAAACACTGTACCTATACTCTCCCCTCCATTCTGTTAAAAGCTCAACCAAATACAAGTCAAATCACCACTATGAAAAAAAAAAAAAATAGGGTTCAGAAGATAAACGGATTCACTCCAAAAGGATTCAGGGTTCAGTATGGGGTTGGATTCCTTATCTGTGGGTTCGGATCCCTTAAGTGAGGCGGGGACGGGACAGAGACATCAGGGCAGAGGGGAGGCGCCACGAGTCATTTCCTTGTTAAGAGTGACAAGGCCTATCTCTCTCACGGGTATTTTTTTTGTAGGTTTTTTGCCTTTTACCTCTCACGTCCTGTAACTCTCTCTCTCTCTCTCTCTCTCTCTCTCTCTCTCTCTCTCTCTCTCTCTCTCTCTCTCTCTCTCATCTCTTGAAGTCCTTCCTCCCTTTTAATTCTTTGACTTCAGTTTTTTTCCTTATTTTCATGCTCCCCTACTTCCTCTTTTCTATAATGTCGTTTTCTTCCTCTGTTTTTTACGTGTTTTCTTTGATTATCTTCTTACTTCTCTCCTCTCTTTTCAAAAAAAAACTTTCCTATTTTCTTTTCATTATGTTATTCATATAATTTATTCTAACATTTATGCCGTACATTCTCTCTCTCTCTCTCTCTCTCTCTCTCTCTCTCTCTCTCTCTCTCTCTCTCTCTCTCTCTCTCTCTAGGTTATACAGCACTTACCAACTTTCTCCTCTCTCTCTCTCTCTCTCTCTCTCTCTCTCTCTCTCTCTCTCTCTCTCTCTCTCTCTCTCTCTCTCTCTCTCTCCTCTCTCTAAGTTATACAGCACTTATCAACTTTCTCACAATCTTTCATCTTGTTTTGTCTCCTGCACTCCCGCTCTCCTCCTCCTCCTCCTCCTCTTCCTTTCGTCCCTCATCCTCTTAATACCCACGACATTACTGTTTCTTTCCATCCAATTTATCGCCGCCATCTTCCTAATCCACCTTCTTATGGCTTTCTTTTCTTATTTCTCTTTTTATCCACCATCGCAGTATCCACTCATCTTGAAATCGGCCATTTGTGCAATCCTTCCTTCCTGCCTTCTTAACCCCTTTCTTCCTTCGTCTTCCTTTTTGGTTTCCTTCCTTCTGAACTTTTCCTTAACTTTTCTCTCTCCGTTATTTCTTTTTATTCTCGTGTTCTTAATTTTTCATCCTTTATCTTCATTTCTCTTTTTCCTTCCTTTCTTTCGTCCTTCATTTCTGCTTTCTTAGTATTTTTCTTTTTTTCTTCCTTCTTCTTTCCTCTTTCTTTCTTCTTCCCTTCTTTAATTTTTGTTGGCGTTTTTTTTATTTAGATTTTATTTATATAAAACTTAATTATTATTGCATTTTCAACGTTTTCTTTGTTTAAGTTATTTCTCCTCATTTTCTATCATAAATTTGCTTTTTTTTTTCCATTTTCTATGCACGTAACTCAGCATTTTGGAGTCTTCTACGCATTTAATTCAAAGCATTTACTCATTTTCAACGATTGGACACAGCATCTCATCTTCTTTCCATCGTATTCGACTATATTTCTTTATTTTCTCCCATAATCACTAGATTCCAATTTTCTTTACATCTCATTCTACATTTTCTATCAGAACATTTTACCCCCCATCTTTACATCGAATCACACACCATTCCTGCTTTATACTTTACATAAACCTTCACTTCCCATTTCCGCATCCAGTACAATTCTATATTCCATTTCCTACGCTAATTTCTCACTTCCCATCTTTGTATTCCTCCTTTTCTACACCAATCCCTCACTTTCCATCCCCTCTTCTCATCTCTGCATCCAGCATAACCTTATTCTTCCCTCGCCCTTAATCTGCAGCATCCAATCCTCCCTGCACCGCCTCACGTCCCTTATTGCATTGTCTTCACCCTCAGAGACACAGGCGCTGCTCTGGTGACTTGGAACTTGGTTATTCTAATTGCCTCTAACAATTACTCCCTTTGAGATTTAGTGAGACGTAATAGCTCCCCCAACTCCCCCTAACTACCTGTGGATGGACGCTAATTGCCTCTAGGTGAAGGTAAGGGAGGGGCAGGGAAGAACTGGGAGGGGCAGGGAGACAGGGACCACCTAGGGAAAGGGTTTGAGAGATGGTGGTAGTGGTGGTGGTGGTGGTGGTGGTGGTGGTTTATGAGGAAATGTTTGAGTTATGAGATCGTATTTTCTAAGGCTTTGTTCTCTCATAAGTACAATTTTCAAAGGCCACTAAGATGACTGGCCTAGTTCTCATAAGTGTTCTTCAATGTTTTACCTATTGGCGATGTTGAATATTCATTAACCTCCTACTAACTATTGATACTATTTTCCTAGGGCCATAGAGATGATTAATCAAGTTAGTGTATTGTTCTCTCTCATAAGTACTATTTTCATAAGCTACAGAGATAATTAATTAGGTTCTTATGTCTTTCTCCTACTAGTGACATGCAACACTCCTTAATCTTTTCACTGTGACACGAAACAATTAGCAGCACCAGAAGCAATACGTAAAGACTTTAAAAGCATCTACAAGAAATTTAGCGTTGAATAGAATACAATTTGCAATTTTCTTCCTAGTTCAAAGATTGGATGTGGCAGTAGAACAAGTAAAGATGTCTCACAGTAATTAGTAATTAGGGAAAGGTGTACCAAGTGGCAGTCAAAGGGTTAAAACTATCACTTACACTCATGAAATTTATTGAAAACCAGAGCCTCTCACGTGTAGGCTTGATGAGTTTTTGCAGCTTCTCTTACGTCTTCAATCCCTTATGTTCTTATGTAACTTCCACCACAGGTAGTTGGAGGTTACCGAGAGATGCGTTTGAGAATACAGTTCACAGTTTGATATATGGACGGGTATGGAAGGGCAGGGTTGGTATGGTAAGGGATGGTGTGCTATTGTGCTGTGAAGAAAGAAAAGGTACAATTTATATCTTGCTTCCAATTATGATGAAGCCTGAGGAGAATTACCGGGTTTTTATTAGAAGAGGTAGGGAGATGGTGATTGCCTACCCCTTCCTCTCTCTCTCTCTCTCTCTCTCTCTCTCTCTCTCTCTCTCTCTCTCTCTCTCTCTCTCACTCTCTCTCTCTCTCTCTCTTTACATTCCAATACCATTTCGTGCTATCTTTACATCACTGAAATCTGATTTCTATCTTTCAAACTACAATCGCTATATTTCTCTCCTCTCTCTCTCCTCTCTCTCTCTCTCTCTCCTCTCTCTCTCTCTCTCTCTCTCTCCTCTCTCTCTCTCTCTCTCTCTCTCTCTCTCCGGAAATAAGTATTGGGTACACAAAAAAGTAAATAAACACAAGGCGCTCGTGAGAAAGAAAACATCTGTGACTATCTTTTTTTTTTTTCTTGATCTCTATAAGGAATTTTAGTAACGGTGATGGTCTTGGCATTGTGCTCCTTTTTTGTCTGTCTGTCTGTCTGTATCTCTTTTGTTTGTCTAGGTGGCCGTCTACTTCGCTGTCTGTTTGTCTGTCTATCTTGTGTGTTTTTTTTTTTTTTTGGATTGTGTATGTTGGTCAGTGTTTTTCAGCCTATCTGTTTGTTTGCATATATTCTTGTTTGTCTCTGTTTACATCTGTTTTTTTTCTGTGTCTTTGTTTGGTTGCACCTGTTTTCTTTCTATCTGCTTGTCTGGATCTGTTTTGCTCTCTGTTTATTTGTTTTTTTCTGTCTACAAGTCTGCATACATGTTTTTTTCTGTCTATCTGTTTATTTCCATTTGTTTTTCATTGTCTATCTGTTTGTGTGTACCTGTTTTTTTCTCTCTGTGTCTGTTTGGCAATTTTTTTGTTTGTTTGTTTATCTATACATCTGTCAATCTATTTATCTTTTTGTATTTCCATCTCTACATCTGGCTTCTGTCTACCTATCTATATATCCGCCTGTCTGTCTGTCTGCCCCTGTGTCTCTATAATCGTCTGTACATCTATTCTGTCCTCCTGATTCATTTTGTCTGTCTGTCTACCTCTCTTTCTTTTCTGCATGTTTTCCACTTGTATCTGCTTCTCCATCTCCACTCTCTCTCTCTCTCTCTCTCTCTCTCTCTCTCTCTCTCTCTCTCTCTCTCTCTCTCTCTCTCTCTCTCTCTCTCCAAAGTACCCTCAAGTAGAAACTGGAAGAGAGTATGAAAAGGACACTCTCTCTCTCTCTCTCTCTCTCTCTCTCTCTCTCTCTCTCTCTCTCTCTCTCTCTCTCTCTCTCTCTCTCTCTCTCTCTCTCTCTCTCTCTCTCTCTCTCAAACAGCTGACCTCTCTTCCACACACACACACACACACACACACACACACACACACACACACACACACATACACACACACTTGGCACCTTTCCAAACGCACCTCGTATTAGGATCCTTGTGCGTGTTTCTCTCTCTCTCTCTCTCTCTCTCTCTCTCTCTCTCTCTCTCTCTCTCTCTCTCTCTCTCTCTCTCTCTCTCGTGCATTTAATTCCCTCTCGGCTAAGTCTATCGGGACGAGGCGGGGCACGATCACGGGGCGGGGCTGTCACATGATAGGGCCATTGGGAAGGGTCAGGGAGGGCGTGAGGGGGCAAGGGTCAGGCAAGGGTCGTCTGAGAGGTAATTGTCAGGGTTGGTCTTGTGTCATATTGTCTCCCTCAGCATTTTTATTGATTGGGTTGATGGTGGTTGTGGTTGTGGTGGTGGTCGTGGTGGTGGTGGTGGTTGTGGTGGTGGTGGTTGTAGTAGTGTTGGTGGTGGTGTTGTTGGTGGTACTGGTGGATGTGGTGTTCTTTTGCTGTTTTTTTTTCTTTTTTCTTCTTTTTCTTTATCTTTTTCTAATTGTTATTCTTTTCTTTCGTTATCTGTTTTTTTCTTTCCTTCACTCGTTTGTTATTTCTTAATATCATTCTTCCTTTCTTGTTTTCTTTCTTATTCTTATTTTTTTCCTCCTCCTCCTCCTTCTCCTCCTCAAGCCCAATTTAGCATATAATTACCTAAAAAAAAAAAATACTCACAAACGCAATTCATATTTAGGAACATAATTACAAAGAAACAAAACGTAATTATCTTTTTACAAACACTCTTTTAATTAAATCCTTAAGTCCCCTACTGAAAAAAAGTCATGTTATTAAAAGGTTAAGTTTTATTTATATATCCTTTAGCTTAGCTCCTCCTCCTCCTCCTCCTCCTCCTCCTCCTCCTCCTCCTCCTCCTCCTCCTCTTCCTCCTCTGCATAACGGGTGTGTCTTCTCTCAATAAAAATAATAATAGTCTCCCGTTATGTGGATCTTTACTACTTCCCCGTTTTCTTTTTTCCTTTTTCTATTTTTTTTTCCCATCGGCATTAAAAACTAGTTGTAATACCGAGCCTTGTTATCTGAAGTATGCCGAGGAGGAAAAAAGTAGGAAATTAGTCGAAGTAGCTTTCATAACAGGACTGACTCTCTCTCTCTCTCTCTCTCTCTCTCTCTCTCTCTCTCTCTCTCTCTCTCTCTCTCTGAACCAATTCACTCCAGTCATCCAAATAAAGGTTTTATCTCTTCTTTTCCTTCAATCATCCAACTCTATTCTACACATAAAAGTGCATGAGAGAGAGAGAGAGAGAGAGAGAGAGAGAGAGAGAGAGAGAGAGAGAGAGAGAGAGAGAGAGAGAGAGAGAGAGAGAGAGAGAGAGGTTCGCTCCTCTCCTCTTCTCTTCATTCATCTCATCGCCTCTCCTCTTCTCTCCTCTTCTCTCCTCTCCTCTCCTCTTCTCTCTTCTCCTCTCCTTTCCTCTCCTCCTTTCCCTTCAGCGACCAAAGGAAGATAAAAAGAGCAACCGTCATCTCTTCTCCCTCCTTCCATTTCCTCTCCCCCATTCCCCATCCCTCCCCTTCTCTCCCCCTCTCTACTCCTACCTGCTCTTCTCCCTACCCCTCCCCTAGTATCCCTAACCTATCTCCCCCATACTCATAATACCCCTTCTACCTATTCCCCCCTACCCATCCAGTCCCCTACCCTATCCTAACCTGTCTTTCCTGTCTATCTACCTTTCCTATCATCCTCCACCTTCTGCATGGACTACCTTTGCTTCTCTTTATTTTCTTACCTATTTGATCCCTATGTCTCTGTATATCCTTCCTTATCCTATTTAATTTTTCATTCCTATCTGTATGTCTACTTTATATACAGGTGTTATACAGGTGTCGTGTGTAGTTGTGTGTTTCTTGTAATTTCTCTTATTGACGTGGTTCTTATGCTATTTGGTGTATTCTTGTGTTTTAATGTGTTTTTCCTAATGCTATTTTGTTTCTCTTCATCTTTACGCACTCCTTCCCATCTCCTCCTTAGCTCCTCTTCCTCCTACAATCATGTCCTCTCTTGATCCTCACCTTCCCACTTCTTTCCATCTTTCCCTCCCCATCCATGTCTTATGTGTTCATCCCTCTGCTATCCTCTCTCCCCTTTCCCTTCCTCACTCCTCCCCATCCCCCTCTTCCTGACCTTGACCTTCCCAACTCCCCCAATTCCTCCCCCCCTTACTCTCCCCACTGCTATCCCATCCCCTCTCCTCCCCATCCCCAGCAGGCACATTACCGTGTTAGGAGTCGCGGGGGCTGACTCGATGCACGCAGGAGGGACGCCCATTCCCCTCGTCCACGCCTCTGTCACCGCCTCCTGCAGCACACACGCACCCGCCCTCACCCACAGCCACTCAGGCAATGCAGATAAGCACCTCAACGCCGCCACCACCACCACCATTGCCACCGCCACCACCACCACCGCTACTGCTTTCCTGTCTAGCCAATAAGGTGCCGCGCCGTTACGTTTTCTCTCGTGATTGGTTACTGGCTCAGGTGGGACACTCGCGCACCTGCTTGCCTGCCTGGTGGTACTCATAAGCCATTCCCCCCCCTCCCCCACTCTCCTCCTTTCCCGCCTTCCCTTTCCTCTCTCTCTCTCTTTTGTTGCTGCCTTGCTTTCATTCCTATCATCCCTTTTCTTTTCCTTATCACTTTTCTCGTCTCCAGTTTACTGTTTCGCACCTTTCACATGTTTTCCTCCTTTTCTCCTCTTTTGTCTTCCTTTCATTCCTTTTCTCTTTACCCTTATCAACTTTTTTCCCTAGTTTACTCTTTCAAAGGTTTCATGTTTTCCTTTTTCTTCGTTTCTCATTTAATTCTCTCTTTTTTTCCTCTGTTCATCCCTTCCCTTTTTTCTTTATCACCTGTCTTCTATAGTTTACTCTTTCGCACCTTTTTTTTTATATTTCCTTCTCTGTTTTTCTCTTTTCCTTTTCTTCTTTCCTCCTTTCATCAATCTCCTTTTCTTTATCATCTCTCTCTCTTCTAGTTCACTCCTCATTTTTCTTTTTTTTTCTCCTTCTCCCATAAGACATCCTCCTTTTCTCTTTCTTTTCTGTCCTTTCATTCATCCCCTCCTCTCCCTTATCACCTCTTTCCTCTAGTTTACTTTTTTCTCATCTTTCATATATTTTTCTTTCTCATAAGGCTTTCTCCTCCTATCTCTCTCTCTCTCTCTCCTGCCTTCCTTTCTCCCGTCCTCTATTCAAATCTCTTCTTTAGTTTGTTTTTTCTTTTCCTTTCATGTCGTCTTCTTTCCCTCATAAGATATTTCCTGCTCTCCCTCTCTTCTATCTTGCTTTCTTCATTTTACTTATCACTTATCACCTCTCTTCCCTCTTTTATTTTCTTATCACTGTTCATAAGCTCATCTTCTCATCTTTTCTGCTCTTTCCTCATCTCTTCTCTCTATTTTTTTTATTTCGTTCATCCTCATCTGCTTAAATTTCTCTTTCCCTTTTCATTTTTTTTTGCCTCTTTCTTATTCATAGATCAGACTTCTTTCTCTTCTTTTTCTTACCCTTTTCTTTCTTACTCTCTCTTCCTTTTCCTCTTATTGGTATTCGTAAAACAATCTTTCTCTCCCTTTCAGTCTTGTTTCTTTCCTTTTTCCCTCTTTATCTCTCGCCTTTTATCCTCCTTTTCCCTCCTCTTCCTTACCCATTTTCTTTACTTCCTTTTCATCTTTCTTGCTTTTTTCTTCCCAGTGTTACTCGTAGAACAATCTTTCTCTCTCTTCCAATCTTGTCTCTTGCCTCCTTCCCTTCCTTTCTCTCGCCCTTTTCCTCCTTTAACCTTCTTTTCCTTATCCACCATCTCCTCCCTGTCTCCATCCCCTTTTTTTTCATTCCTAGCTTATCAATCCCAAGAATCCACACGCAGGATCCTTTAATGGCGCTATAAAGGATCGAATTCCTTCCCTGAACCCTTATAATTAATTCCCCGTAAAGTGTCACAGGATGATTCACTGCACACTGTCCTCCCTCCCTCTCTCTTCTTGGTACGGCGAGTATAAGGGGTTGGATTCTCCTTCAGCACCTTTGTGATGGATTCTACGTAAGGTGTCACTCATATAAAAAGTTCAGTGGATGTTTTGCTTTTTTTTTTTCATACTTATACTTTCTTGCCTTATATTCTTTGTTTGGCTGGGAAAGATGGGAGGGAGAGAAAAGTAGGTAAGTGAGTAATTGAGGGAAATAGATAGATAGATAGATAGATAGATAGATAGATAGATAGAAAGATTTGTAAGTAAATAGAAAGGGAGGGAATGTCATAAGGAAAGGAAGGACGAAGTGAAGGAGAAAAAGGGAAAGGAAAGGATGAATCGATAAATAGATGGATAGATGCTTAAAGAGACGAATGAAAGGATCGATCAGAGAAAATTTATTGACTTACTTGACAAAAGGAGAAATGAGGAAGAGATAAAGAAGATTGAAGAGGTACGTAAATAGAAGAAAGAAACAAAGAAGAAAGGAAGAAGGGATGGAAGAAAGATTTTTGGGAATGAATGAATAAATTAATGAATGAAGAAAAGAAGGAAGGAAGGAAGGGAAGTGAAAGAAGATATAGAGAGGAATACAAGAATACTATGTGGCCTCCCATTCACTATGACCTGACACCAAAAAAAAAAAAAAGAAGAGGAGGAGGAGGAGGAGGAGAAGAGCCACAGAAGCGGGGAAGGGAGGCCAAGAAGAGAGATGGGGGTGTTTACTTGTGCTCACAGCTCGGCAAACACTCGTCCAGCCTTGACCTTCCCCTTTACCCTTCACCCTTTACCTCCATAACCCTTCCCTCGCCTCCTCCTTCCCTTTAATCTTATACTTTACTTTCTGTTGTCTCTCTTCTTATTTTTTTTTCCGTCTCTCCCTTTTTTATTCTTCACCTTGCTTCTTCTTTCTTCTCTGTGCCCTTTCTCCTTGATTTTTTTTTATTTGTCGCTGACTTCCTTTCTCTTGTTTTCTTATCTCTTTTTTTTTTCTCTCTTCTCATTTTTTTCGCCATATTTTAACTTCATTTTTTCTTAACATTAAATTTCTTGCTCTTCTTTGTCCATCTTTTATTCTTGGAACTTCTTTTTTCCCTAATTTACGTATTCTCTTCTTCCTCTCCTTCATTCGTTATCTTCTAATTCCTCCTTGGCACTCCTTCCTTTTGCTTCTTCTCTTCTTCCTTCCCTCATTCGTTCCTATCTTAATGTATTCCCATGTTTCTCCTCCCTCTTCCTTCTCTTCCTTATTTCTCTTGTCTTATTCTCTCCCTCTAACACACCCAGACGCGTGCCCTTCCCTTCTTCTCCTTCTCTCCCTCTCTCTCTCTCTCCCTTCCCCTCCTCTCTCTCTCGTCTCGCCTCCTTCACCGTCACCCCGTCACCCCATCGCAGTCTATCACATTACACGCAGATCTGGCGCCGCATCTTGCCACACGCTCATTCCCCGCTTACCGATGGAGTCACGGAGGATATTAAGTATATTCCCTTTGTAAACTGTGAGTATAAATGAATGTGTAAAAAATAAATAGTTGAAATAAATTAAATAACTGTTTGATAATTGTGTTTTTTTTTTTGTGTTGTTATTTTTATTATTATTATTATTATTATTATTATTATTATTATTATTATTATTATTATTATTATTATCATTATTACTTGCTTCAGTTTCCAGATTTATTATTTTTTTTCGCATTAGATGATTCTAAATTCATGTTTGGGGAAAAATATATCGGGGTAAAATATATAAATAGAAAAATACAAAGAATTACTAAAAAGAAAGGAGGAAAAGGAAGAAAGGAAGGAAGAGTACGAGAAGGACGAGGAGGAAAATAAAAGAAAGAAAAACAAGAACAAGAAAAAGAAGAAGAAGAAGAAATACAAAAACATCATCAACAACAACAACAACAACAACAAGAGGAAGAACAAGATGATGATGTCTAAGATAATAAAAACAAGGATTTATCCATCCATTACCTATTCATTCACTTATCTTCTCAAATTTTCTTACAACACATGTATGCCCCCTGCTCCCCCTCACCCCTTCACCCATTTAGGCCTATCTGGTGACCTCTGAGCCTCCCTTGCTCCCCTCACTCTTCCCTCACTCTCCCTTCTCACCTCATATATCCCCCCTTACTTGCCTCCCTTCCTTTCAACTCTCCCTTCTCCCTTTCCACACATGTTGCTAGAGAGAGAGAGAGAGAGAGAGAGAGAGAGAGAGAGAGAGAGAGAGAGAGAGAGAGAGAGAGAGAGAGAGAGAGAGAGAGAGAGAATCACTACGCAATACACACACGCACACACGCACATAAATTAATACGAACACTTGTATCCTTGTGTGTGTGTGTGTGTGTGTGTGTGTGTGTGTGTGTGTGTGTGTGTGTGTGTGTGTGTTGTGGCGCATTGTTGTTAAAATATTAATAGTACTACTTATTCGACCTCTACTATTTGTACATGGGTATAATAGTAGTAGTAGTAGTAGTAGTAGTAGTAGTACTAGTAGGAATGAAGAAGATAGCAAGAAGTAATAATAATGATAATAATGATAATAATAAGTAACTCTGATAGTAGAAGTAAAAGAGAGAAAGAGGATCAAGTAAGAAGTGATAAAGATGGTGAAAATGACTGTGACGATGATAGTGCTGATGGTGAGTGAGGGAGGAGTGAGAAAGCAATGATGGTGAAGATGGTGATAGTGATGCTGGCGGCTCCACCCACATCCTTCACTTCCTCCCCTTTCCTTCTGTTATCTACCTATTAATCATCATCTTCCTCACCCCTTCCCCATTAAACACCATTACTCTCTCTCTCTCTCTCTCTCTCTCTCTCTCTGAACTTCCTTTTTTCTCTCAATCTGTTATTCTTCTTTTTCATTTTCTTCGTTCTTCTCCTCTTATTTTGTTATCAAGCAGAGGAGCTAAAAACAATGAAAAAATGGTAATAACATAATCGTAAAAGAAAAAAGAAACAAAAAACAGTTAAGAAAATCAGATGAAAATCAATGAAGCAAATAAAGAAAACAGAAGTAACAAGATAAGTAGGATAAAAAAAAATAAAAATAAAAATATATAAAACAAGCGAGAAAACAAAACAAAAAAAACACAAGGCACACGAAATAGCGATAACAAATAATAACAAAAGAAAACAGATACCACACAACCACGGATGCGCAAAGATAAAGAAAGAGAGAACTGAAGAGAAAGAATTAGATCAAGCAACATACCCCCTTCAAAGAAAATAAAAGAAGACAACGAAAGAAAAATGAAAACACCCGCACTGAAAGAAAGAAAGAAAGGAAAAAAAAAGAAAGCAAGAACGCAGGAAAAGAAAGCACAAGATAGAGAAGAATACCCTCACTAAGATAATAATATGATAAACAACATTCACCACTGCAGATAACATTACTTAGGTGAACTCTTAACTGATCAGCTGAAGGAGCGCATTGCCTTACCTGAGTCTGGACCGAGGGAAAGTTAATTACAGGTGAGAGGTGAATAAAAATAGCCTGGGACACCTGGAGGAAAGGGAGAGAAAGGGAGGAGGGAGAGAAGGGGGGAGAGTTTAGAGATGAGATGAAAGAAAGGAAGGAAACAGGAGATAACAAGGGAAGGCTAAATGAAAAAAAAAGAAAGAAAAGAGGGGATAGGGAGAAAATTAATGACTAACGGAGGGAGGATAGGAAAGGAGAGAAGGAAGAAGAGAAGAAGGAGGAGTTAGACGGAATGAAGGAGGGAAGAAAGAATGGAAGAATAGTAGAAATTAGCAGAAATAAAAGAGTCTGAGAAAGAGAGAGAAAGAATAGGGAGAAGAGAAGAGAGTGGAAGAGAAACACTAAAAAAAAAAATACCGGAAAGGAGATGAAGGGAGGGAGGGAAGGGTGAAGGGAGGGAAGGAGGTACAAGTAACACGCAAGCATTCCCTCCCTCACCCTCCCTGCTCTCCCTTACCCTCCTAGCTCTCCCTCTTAAGGTCCTCTCGCTGTCCAGATGCCTTACTAACCCCTCCTCCTCCTCCTCCTCCTCCTCCTCTTCCTTACACACTACTCCGTTACGCCAAAAAACCTGCCTAGTCTTCATACCCTCACCCTCCTCTCCCACCCTCTCCCCTCTTCACCTCTTCTTCAGCTACAAAAGCCGTGGGTCGCATACACAAACCCATGACCCTCTTCTTCTTCTTCTTCTTTTTCTTCTTCTTCTTCTTCTTTTTTCTTGTGACCTGTTTAGCTTTGTAACGCCTCTTAGCTAACTCGTCCACTCATTGCTTCTGTTGTTTCTTGCATTGCTTCTTTTTCTTTCACTATTTCACTGCGACGACTTGTGTGATGTGCGGGGCAGAATGTGAAGATCTGAAGCATTTCCTGTCATGTTGCTCAGGGTAACAGGAGGAGAGAAGGGTTAAGATCACAACAGCCATATATAGAAGAAGAAGGGGACATTAATTTTTTTTTATGTATTTATTTATTTATTTTTTTAATGTAGGAAGAACACTGGGATACACTGGGATACACCTACTTGAAAATGAACTGAGGAAACTACGTAAGAGGACATAAATTTTAGGGTAATAAGAGAAAAGAAAAAGAAAGAGAAACAAGAAAACAGAAGACCCAGACAGTGAGAATGGACACGTTTCAAAGGCAACACTTCCAACCAGCAACTCAACTCAACTCAACAGCTTCCTTCATCCTTTTCTCCCGACGATAAAGACACGGAGGTACGCTGCCTGACCCACACACTTACCCCACGCCACCCGACGCCCCATGACCCTCGCCCTGCATGACTCAGCTCACCCATGACCCAGTGCATGACCAACACGAACCAATGCAATACGTGTGGAGGCTCAGAACGATCTCAACTCCTCGATGTGAATAAGACATGAGGGTTCTGATCCTCTTTGTGAGCTTACGAGGATGGGCGTAAGTGGGTTTCTCTCCCTTATATAGTGATAGAAAAGGATTATCTGTTGGTGTGCGACTGTCTGGTGGTTCGGGTAACAGGGTGGGTTTTGATGGTTTGTGAGTGTTAAATATTAGTAGAAAAGAATTATTTGTAGATGCAACTTAACCTAATCTAACCAAATCTAAACTTACCTAACCTAGTATTAAATGTTAGTAGGAAAATATCTGTAGATGCAACCTAACCAAACCCAATCTAACTTAACCTAAACTAACTAACCTAGTGTTAAATATTACTAGAAAAATGTTTGTAGATGTAACCTAACCTAACCTAACCTAACCTAACCTAACCTAACTAACCAAAACCTAATCTAACTTAAACTAAACTAACCTAACCAAGTATCAAATATTACTAGGAAAATGTTTGTAGATGTAACCTAACCTAACCTAACCTAGTGTTAAATATTACTAGGAAAATGTTTGTAGATGTAACCTAACCTAACTTAACCTTACCTAATCTAAGCTAACCTAATATCAAATATTACTAGAAAAACACTATTTGTAGATGCAACCTAACCTAACCTAACTCAACCTAACCTTAGCTAACCTAGTACCTATTAAATATTAATAGGAAAGCATTATCTGTAGATGCAACCTAACCTAACCTAATTTAACATAACATAACCTAATTTAACTTAAGCTAACCTAACCTAAGCTAACCTAAACTATGGTTTGGCTAGTTCAATAGGATGTGTATCGATAGCTTCTTGGTATTAACGCTCAAAGTCCTGCAAAAAAAAAAAAAATGTGTCTCTGTCGATATATAGAAAAGGAGAGAGAATAAATGGGTTAAATTTGTCTTTTTTTCTAGATTACAGAGGGAATGAAGAGGCTTTAAGACAAAAATGAGTCTCTGAAAAAGCTATAAGTAATGCTGGGAAGAATTGTCTAGCATTAAAAAGGGTTAAATAGTAGCAGGGGAGGGTAATGGGTAGATGTGTGATCGTATGATAGTCTGGCTAGTTTAATAGGATGTATATATTGATAGTTTGTGAGTTTTAAGTAGTAGTAGAATGAAATTTGTTGGTTTATATGCACGTATTAACTATTTCTGTGTCTAAATGTTATATATTCAACTATACATAATTCTATTTAGTGCAAGGCTTGACTATTTTATGGTTTGTAGTTTAAATAGTGCGAGAGGAATGAAGTCTAACCAACAGTGGGAAGAAATATGAAGGTCTAAATTAACTCCTTCTGGGCTGTAATGTCATGTGGTCACCGATTTGTAGTTCTAAGGAGTACATGACTTAGCTATTTTATAATTCGGTAGTTTCTAGAGTTTAAGTAGTGGCAGAGGGAAAAAATCTTAAAGCTCACTCATTAACAATTTTTGGATGTAAACAGTACGTTAGCTGATTATCTTATAAGCCCTAGTAGTACATGACTTGGCTATCTTATGACTGGATAGCTTGTGGAGTCGAAAGAGTATGAGAGGAAAGAATATACCTTCATTCATTAACTATTTTTGTATCTAAGTGTCGTATGGTCAACTATTTGTAATTCTAAGTAGTACATGACTATTCTACATTTGAACAGAGTTTAAAATTGAATTAATATGAGAGGAAAGAATGCCTAAATTCATTCATTAACTATTTCTGGATCTAAATGCCATATGGTTAACTATCTCTAATTCTAAGACTATTTCATAATTGGTTAGTTTCTTCAGTTTAAATAGTATGAGAGGTACGAAACTCTAAGACCATTCATTAACTATTTTTTTGGATCTAAGTGTCATATGGTCAACTATTTGTAATTCTAAATAGTACATGACTTGACTCTTCGATGACCTGGACAGTGAACCGGTGTTGAAACGCAAACGCACACCTGTTAATTGCACCTGTTATTTAGCGGCCCACCTGCAGCTGTTCAGTGAAGGCAGACTGGCATAAGATTTGTTGAGGTGTTCAAAGACTACCTGAATTCTCACCTGTCCATATTCCAGGTAGATACGTGAAAGATTTGTTAAGGTGTTCCTAATTAACTTCTCACCCTTAATTACAGGTAGACTCGTGAAGGTTCTGCTAACGAGGCACAAGGTTCACGTCTCACCTGGATCCTCACCTGTGGCTCTTAATTACAGGTAGATTTGTGAAGGATATGTTACCGAGGTCAAAATTTACTTTTCACCTGTGGTTCTTATTAAATGCAGGCTTTAAAAAAAAAAAAGATTATGAATCCTAAAATCTACTTCTCACCTGTATTCTCACCTGTGGCTTTTAAATAAAGGTAGACACGTGAAAAGTCCTTAGTGTGTTTCAAAATTTTACCTCTCACCTACATTCTCACCTGTGGCTCTTAATTAGAGGCAGGGTCTTGAAAAACTAGCTTACGAATTCCAAAACCTACTGCTCACCTGTGTTCTCACCTGCGCTTCCTAATTAAAGGTACTCTTGAAAAACTAGCTTATGAGTTCCAAAACCTACTTCTCACCTCAAGCTCTTAATTAAAGGTAGACTTGTGTAAGATTTATTAAGCAAAGTTAACTCGCTACCTGGATTCTTTTCGCTTCTTCCCTCCCTCACCGCGGCGTCTACCTGTCTCCCTCACCTGCCCACCTGGCCAAACCTTACCTCTTTCCGCCCCTTCTTCTCTTCCCCGCATCAACACACAAGTCACGTACCTTGGGGAAGGTAAAAAGTTTAACCAACACTCGTGCGATTAAACAAAATTTAACAAAATGAAGTGAAGAGGGATGAGAGAGATGACTACTTTATTCGTTTTCTTTTCTTTCTTTCTTTCTTTCTTCCTGTCTTGCATTAACTGGAGAATCATGTAACTAACGGAAAGGAAAATTAGCAAACAGTCTAGACGAGAAAACTAACAAAACTAATGAAGAAAAAGTAATACAGGGATGAAAACCAATGATTTTTCCTTTTAACTGTTCTTCATTTCCTTCTTCCTGTAAATAAATCACGTAAGTAATGGAAGAAAAAAATAACAAATAGTCCAGCGATTAAATGAAAATAAAGATGGAATACGAGAATAAAAACCATGATTTATTTCATCTTTTCCATCCCTTCCTTTTTTTTTCCTCGCGCTGATAACAAACCACACACAGTAAAAAAAAATAAATAAATAAAATAAATAAATATATGAACAAATAAATAAACAAACATAACCAACACTCGTACAATTTAACAAAACAAAATAAAGAGAAAAATAGGACGATAACCCAGACTTTCTTTATCGCAGCATTTCCAGGTTAACTCGCACTTACTCTGCCGTTCTATCTTCACCTCTAATATCTTTAAGTCTTCCTCTATCAGTGACAAGTATCTCCCTTATCTTGCACGTGTCCCTTCCTTAACAATGGGAGGGAGGAAGGCATGTGCTATGTATGCAGTCACCACTTCTCCTCCTCCTCCTCCTCCTCCTCCTCCTCCTCCTCCTCCTCCTTCTCTTACTCTTCCTCATTATTCCTCCTCCTCCTTCTACCACTTGTAACACGCCACTCCTTCCATTCCCCTTCACCTCTCTCTCTTCCTCTCCCCTTCAACTGTTTACCCTCCACACCCTTACCCCCTCCCCCATCACACTAAAGATCCCTTCATCATATTCAACTATTTATCCTCCTCCTGACTTCTTTCCCCATCACCCTAACACCCTAAACCACCCTTACACCCTGAAAACCCTATTCAAATTAAATATTCAAAACTTTATACCCGATTAGACTCAAACACCTTTTATCATACAAATTATCCATTCCCTATCACTCTACCACACTAAAAACACCCTGAACACCCTAATCCTATTCACCCTACACCACTTTCTCACCCTTACTACAAATTTCCCACGTTTAAACCCAATTTTTTTTCCCTGCCATGCAAATCCTCCTCCTTCACCCATTATAGAGGGTTGAATGGCATTGCTTAGTGTGTGAATCGCTCCTCGGCTGCTCCTGAGACGCACCTGAGAGAGAATTCAAGTTCCTATACCTGCTGGTCTTGCCTCGTTCGTCCAGGTGTGTGCTGGGAATAAAATCAGACTCCCCTTTGACCTTTCCCGCGAGAAGAGGAATATTTTAAAGGAGTTGTTGTAGTAGTTGTTGTTGTTGTTGTTGTAGTGGTGGTGGTGGTGGTTGTGGTGGTAGGAAGGTTAAAGTGTGCTGAATGAAGATGAGTGGAAAGAATGTATGCTTTAGGTATGTTTAAGTTTGATGTTTGATTCTCTCTCTCTCTCTCTCTCTCTCTCTCTCTCTGATCCAAAAAAAAAAAAAGAAAAAGCAAATCTAGTCAGTAAAGAAGGAAGGAAAGGAATGCATGAAGTAAAAACATGGAGAGGTGTTTATACTTTCTCTCTCTCTCTCTCTCTCTCTCTCTCTCTCTCTCTCTCTCTCTCTCTCTCTCTCTCTCTCTCTCTCTCTCTCTCTCTCTCTCTCTCTCTCTCACACACACAATAAGTACTCGCAGAAGGAGAGCAAGACGAGCAGAAGCAAACTAACAGACTGACCAACTAACCTGCAGAAGTAGATGAAGGGGAGGACTGATCTTAGGTCCCTTGTGCGCCCTCCGACACATACAGGCAGTGAAGAGAGGCATCCTGACGTACTCCTGAAGCTCCTCCCTTCAAACAGCGACGCCACACACGCACACAACACACGAAACACACCCGTGACGTCTTGTATCAGTAACGCCACGCCCGCACCGTCACCCAGCGTCACCCAGTCACTGTACACACGCGGGGAGGCGGGAGAGGCGACGTAAAGGAGGGAGCCAGCGAGGGAGGGTAACGAAGCACTTCATACTGCTTTCTCTGGTACTTGACTTGTGATCCCCCTGAGGTGCTCCTGACGGTACGCTTCCTCTGACTTCTACAGGAATACTGACGGTGGTGAGAAGTTGAGGGGTGTTAGTGGTTTCTGGACGTGGTGAGTTTGTTTTTCCCTAACTTCTACAGGAATAATGACGGTGGTAATGTGCTGTTTAAGTTGAGAGATGTTACGGCTTCAAAATGTGACCAGAGGGCGTGCGATCCCCAGCAGGAAGGTCAGTCTTAGGGTCAGGTGGGGTCACGCAGCGCCAGGCCAGGTCGGGATGTCAAGTACAGCTGACTAGGTGAGGGTGAGAGTGAAGATCCGCGGCTGACTCTTGATTTTACTTCTTTTTTTCTGCAGCCTTTAAATTTGCGGGAGTGTTTTGATTAATGCCAGGCTGTGTTCCGCTTGTGCGTGTGTGTGTGTGTGCGTGTGTGTGGCAGCTTCCCTCAGCACACACGCCTGTAACGTGAGCGGGGGCAGCTGATCAATGCGGGTCGCTGTTCTGTTTGTCTCCGTGCAGTGGCCGTGGCGTTCCTCAGGGGGCGGAGAGGGCGGGGAAGGTGGCGCTGGGATCTATTTAGACTCAGCCTCAGAGGTCCCGGTGTCCATGTTAGGCTGAGGGAAGAGGTCCAGGAGGAAGAGGAGGAGCAGGAAGAGGAAAGAGGACCCAGCCTACTCCTCCACGTGTTTTTGTTTCATCTTGAGGGGGAGAAGTTCGCGGCGGGCGGGAGAGTCTAGAGTTTCGCCACGTCCGTCTGTAGGTCGAGGAGGTGGAGGTGGTGGTGGTGGTGGTGGTGGTGGTGGTGGTGGTGGAGATGGTGGAGTGCAGGTGTTAGATACTTATCAGGTCAATCTCTCTCTCTCTCTCTCTCTCTCTCTCTCTCTCTCTCTCTCTCTCTCTCTCTCTCTCTCTCTCTCTCTTGAAGGGGAATCGAGACGTGGTACTTCAACGCACAAGTCTCTCTTTATCTCTCTCTCTCTCCCTTCCTTTTTCTCTTTCTCCGGGGTGTGAGAGGACGTATGAGGTACTTTCCCTCACCCACACGCCCTCACTCTCACCCTCACCTCGCCGTGGGTCGTGGTGGGGTCGTGGTGGTGGTGGCGGGGTCGTGGTCGCCTCGATTTCTCACGTTTTCAATTGAGTCGTCTGATTCTGGCGGGAAAGTTGGTAATGCCAGCGATTATCGTCCTCTTCAGGTTGTTTTGGGGCCGCTTATCACCGCCGCGCCGCCTCGCAATTCAGAACTTTGTGAGGGAGAAAATAGTTGAGCCAGATAGAGGAAGTTCCGCGCTCTCTCTCCCTCTTGCCCCCTGTCGCTGGCACTGGCAGTCACTCTCCTTTATTCCTTTGCTTGTTTACCACTCTTATCCTTTATTCCCTCGCTTGTTTACCACTCAGCCGCTGCAGGAGGATGGTTTAAAAGTCCCCAGTGCCTTGGTTTTAATTCAGCTCTTATTAGGCAGTCTGTTGGCACTATTATCTTCCTCTGCTTGTTTACCACTTAACAGCAGCAGGAGGTTGGTTTAGAAGTCCCCGGTGCCTCGATTTGTAATTCGGCACCGATTCAGTACTTTCCTGGCACTGTTATTTGTTTTTGTTTGCTGAGGCACTGCAGGAGAGGGGTCAAAAGTTTCCCAGTGCCTCGGTTCTGCTGGCACTGATCTGGCACTCTCCCAACACTGTTATCTTGTGTATTCCTTTCTTTACAGAGGTATTGCAGGATATTAGTCAGATATTTCCCAGTGCCACGGTTCCTTTTTGGCACTGACCTGGCACTGTTGTCTTGCACCGCACACTGATACGCACGCTGAATATTTATGCTCCTTAACAGTGGCAGTCTTGTTGGTGCAGCCTCCTACACCTTGCTCTCTTCTCCTCCTCCTCCTCTTCTTCCTTCTCCTCTTCCTCCTCCGTTTCAGACCTTTCGCTCCGCCACTTAAACCTTCAACGTTCCTCACAAGGTTCTCTCTTTCTCTCTCTCTTTCTCTCTCTCTTTCTCTTTCTACGTTCTCTTCTCACGTTCAAAACTTGCCACTTTAGTCCTTTTTTTTCTCTCTCTCTCTCTCTCTCTCCCCCTCTCTCCGTCTCCCCGTCTCTCGTGGAATTCTCACCACGGATATTTCACACCTCAGCAAACTATAAAAAGTTGTAATCACTCGTACAGCGTTCCACTGTAGTCCAACAGACGCGTCGGGAGAAGGATCAGATTCCTTTACCGTAAAAAAAAAAAAAAAAAGATAAAAAAAAAAAACAAGACTGGCTTAACTTTTTTCCTCCGCCGGTCACTGCCACTCGCAATAAAACGAAACTTTATTCCTGGAAAACACAGAAAGAAAGCACAAGCGAGATTAAAAAAACTGGGCCAAACAAAAACACAAATAAAAACAAGCATAATGAAAAAAATAAAAAAAAACAAAGCACCCGCGCCATTACGAAAGAGGAATAACAAGAACAAGGATAAATAAATATAATGAAATGAAAAAGAGAGGCAAAAAGAACAAGAAGAAGAACAACGTGTAAACTGGGCTATACAAAAAAAAAGCGAAACAACAACAACAACAACAACAACAACAAGCACCCGCGCCATTACGAAAGAGAAATAACAGAGATAAGGTAATAGAAATACGAAGAAACGAATACGAGAGGCAAAGAAA
>NC_087173.1:9372985-9425485 GCF_035594125.1 Scylla paramamosain
ACAAACTCTCGCAACACTCCAGCAACATAAGAGAGGGAAGGAAGTTAAAAAGTAAAGAAAAGAAGCTCAGAACCTCACAACACAAGAGAACACAAACAAAATCAGACAACAAAACCAACAACACAAAATCCAACAACACTCCACAAACCTTCCCATTATGACAGACGACCCACAACACGACCACAGATAACCACAACAACCCACAGATAACCCAAACGCCCACCCTCAGGCGCCCCCCAAGAAAAAAAAAATGAATAAATAATACAGCAAAAGCCCCCAGAAGCCACCCCACTGTTTGATAGTTTATGTAGAACAACAAAAATGTAAAACAAGGCGAGGTTATCACGACCTGCATCTCATCTCAGGTTAATTGGGGAACAGGAGGGACGGTGTATCGGTGACAGAGGCGAGGCAGGACAGGTAGAGGAGGAGGAGGAGGAGGAGGAGGAGGAGGAGGAGGAGGAGGAGGAGGAGGAGGAGGAGGAGGTAGGGAGGACAAGAGGGACTAAAGGTAGGAGATAACAGGTAACGAACCCTATGCGAGGAGAATACCTATGAGGAAGAGGAGGAGGAGGAGGAGGAGGAGGAGGAGGAGGAGGAGGAGGAGATGTTACCTGTCCTGCTCACCTGGGAGGGTCAGGGTTAGCGTTTAATTATATTTCACACACACTCACACACACACACACACACACACACAGACACACACACACACACACACACACACACACACACACACACACACACACACACACACACTGGTAGTACATATTTCTTTCTTTACAAAGGTGACAAAGCAGAGAGAGAGAGAGAGAGAGAGAGAGAGAGAGAGAGAGAGAGAGAGAGAGAGAGAGAGAGAGAGAGGAAGAAAATTAAAGTTAACTTGCATTTCCGCCTCTGCACTCACTCAATGCCCTGTCGATGTGAAACGGAAGTGACCAATTACTGTCCAGAAAGGAGGAGGAGGAGGAGGAGGAGGTGGTGGTGGTGGTGATGGTGGTGGGAAGAAGGGAAAGTTAACTGGAGAAAGTAAAAGGAGTGAGGGAAACGTTTACAATAAAAGATTTAAAGACAAGAGAATAGAAACTGTTAAATGGAAACAGGCCATGATAAAGAAAATATTTGAGTAAATGATAAATAGATAGACGACGTAAAAATTCAACATCTTAGAATGCGGAAGGGAGAAAAGAATATGCAGAGAAGGGTTAAAATAAAATACAAAATAAAACAAACATAAATAATAAATAAACATAAAGATAATAAGATAATAATAATAATAATACTACCACCACCATTACTACCAACAACAACAACAACAACAACAACACAAAAAGAAGCAGAAGAAGGATCTAAAACAAAAAAAAACAACAACACGGAAACACACACACACACACACACACACACACACACACACACACACACACACACACACACACACACAGCAGGATTAAGACGGAAAACCTTGACAACCAAACACGAGAGGAGACAAGAACACGCCTTGAGGGACGCCGCGGCACTCAAGAGAGGGAGAAAAACACAGAACGATAAACATTACGAGCTGAGCGGCAAACAGTCATGGTGAGAGAGAGAGAGAGAGAGAGAGAGAGAGAGAGAGAGAGAGAGAGAGAGAGAGAGAGAGAGGAGGGGTGGTGACTGTGGGAGGCTGCTTAGGGGCGTGGCTTGATGTGGCTTGGCGTGGCTTAGTGTAACATGCCCTAGTGGGGTTAGGATGTGGCTTGGGTGTAGAGGGGCCTGGGGAAAGTGTACTGGGTGTGGTGTGACTTGAGGAGGTCTTGGGGAGGTGTGGGGAGTGATGTTTGGGGTGTGCTGTATCTGGGAGAAAAATATTTTGGGTGTGGATTGGTTTGGTGTGGCGGTATACAGTGTAGTGTTGCTGTGGAGAGAAAATGGGGTGTAGAGAGACTTTGGTGATGATGGTAGGATGTAGCGCTACTGGAGAAGATTGTTTCGGGTGTTGAAAAGCTCTGGGGAGTGTACGTAGGAAGCTTTGGGGAGTGTTTGGGGTGTAGTGTGGGAGCTTGGGGGAGTATATGCAGGGTGTAGCATGACTTAGAAGGAATTTCAGAGATGTGGGGAGCTCTAAAGAGTGTGTATGGTGTGTGATGTGGCTCAGAGAAACATTCCTGGGGTGTGAGGACCTTGGGGAGAAGGTTTCTGGGGTGTACGGATGCTGGAGAGGCGAGTAGATTGATGGTGGGTGAGTGTCTGGTGTGTAGAGATTGGGGAGTGTGAGGTGAATAGGGAAGTTTGGGGAAGTGAATGTGCATCTTGGGGGAGGGTATTTGGGGAGAAAGGGTGATGGGGGGTAAGAGTAGATGAGGGTTGCTAGGGTAAGAGTGTCCGTGCAGGTGGTGGGGGCCGCGGTGAGGGTGTGGAAGGGTGGCGTGAGGGGCGAGGCGTGGTAATGTGGCGGGCAACAAGGTTTGGTCACGGTACACTGCCCTTACACAACTCCTGAAGCATTGCTGGCTGCGCTGGGACGGGTGCGTGGTGGTGGTGGTGGTGATGGTGGTGGTGTACTGGTAAAGGATTGTGGTGGTAGTGTACTAGTAGTGGTGGTGTATGGTTGGATGGTGTATAAGTAAAGGTGGTGGTGGAGTATGGAAGGGTGGTGTACTGGCAGTGATGGTGGTGGTGATGGTGGTGGAAAGTAAAAGCAAAGAAGACAAAGTTAAAAATTCCCTATAAGACACTTTTTTTCATTTATTCTTTTTCTTGTTCCTAGCGAAATTTTGGTTAATATTTCACTGATATTGTTATCCTTCGTTAATTTTCATAGCACTGAAAAAAAAAATGCATGGACAGAGAAGGAAAAAAATAAGGTTAATTTTTTCTTCTCTAAGCTACAGAACTATTTTAAAAACCGTAGTTGTCAAAGGATTGTAGGAAAATTTGTCCAGTAATGAAAGGATTAAAAAGAAAGAAGGCAGTAAAGAAAAGATAGGTGTATATACTGTTGTCAAGGTTCCCCTATAACTTCCTTGACGTGTGTGTGTGTGTGTGTGTGTGTGTGTGTGTGTGTCACCGAGCAGTAAACGACGTGCGAGGCGTGAGGTTCCCGTCATCTGAGTCTCCAGCGCCCGTCATCCACCTTTCAGAGCAGCGATTAGCCAATACCACCATTACTCAGCCACTCCCGCGCCTCTAATGGACGTCGTCTTTCAAATCCTCCCTCCCACATCCCTCAGTGTACGCCCACGCCTCCCTAACGCGCCCCTCTGAGACCTTCCCGAGCCGCCAGAAACACGGAGATGAGATACGGACAGTGAGATATTTAAACCCGTGTTCTCATGTGGTGAAACGGTTATTTCTTTCACCAGGACAGTTTCAAAGGCTACAGAGATGAGCAGTTGGGTTTTCATGAGTGTTTTTCCAGTAGATGATGTGGAATACTTGTTAAACTATCACTACAATCATGAAAACAGCTTTCAAAACGCTGGTAACTTTGGGTACATCCTGTTAGAAGCCAAGATTAATAAAATCACGAAAATTAATTATCGCTAGAATCATGAAAACACATCTGAAAATGCTAATAACTTTTGGTACAGCCTGTTAAAGTCAAGGCAAGAGATCAAGGCCACAGAGGTGATCAGCCAGGTTCTCATGGGTGTGTGATGATGAAGAGTACTCGTTAAACTATCACTAAAATCACGAAAACTATCACTAGAATCATGAAAACGCACTGGAAAACAGTAGCAAATTTCAATGCAGCTTGTTAGAAGTCAAGGCAAGACACACAAACCTTTACGAACACGGCACAAGAACAGACAAACGGAGTAGTGACCATTCTGACCATCCCCCCCACGTCCCGCCACTTCCTGGACCACACGGAGACCAGCACCGCGACCCTGCCAGTGCTGCATGACACACCACGGTAATGACGCAGCTTCTCCCCGCCCGGCAGCTGCGTTCAGACACCGCGACGCCGCTACGGGAGACGCAACGCACAGGAGCAGGAACTAGACCCTTCAAATGCATGAGTGAGTGCGGCGCCGGTCTCCAAACACTGGTGGGTAGCGCATCATAACAGTGGGAGGCAGTAGACCACATTCTGAAACACTTGTGCGCCTTACCTCCATTACTCTCATAAAGCTCTAGATGAAGATACACGGGTTTATAAGGGTGTTCTTATGATTCTAGTGGCAGATTAACAAGATTGCTACATTAGTAATAGGATAAACAGTCTTGAGAACCCTGTGATCTTTGAAAACAGTGATGGTGAGAGAACAAAGCTTTTCAGAATACGGGCCATTATCTCATCCACAGCAAAAGAGGACTTAAGACTGGCTCGATTTTCAGTTTGAGCTTGTCTCGCTTGCTTGTCATAGGCTGTAGAGGATGTTGTATGGATTTTTAAAGGTGTTTCTGTGATTCTTGGGATAGAGTGATGAGGATCCTAGTGTCAGTGAGGGGAAAAAAACCCTTCAGAACCTGACTACTCATCTCGGTGACCTTGAAAAAACACTCCTTATGAGAGAACGAATCGAGAGCACAAATCTAGGAATAAAACGAGACTAGTTGCCCGGTACTCCACCTTCCCGGTACACAGGTTGCCAGGAGTACCGGTAAGCAACCTAAGCTACCCACGTCACCCCATGTTAGGCTCCTCCCGGTACAGACAGCCGGGACAGTCCAGACGCGCTTGCCTCCCGTGGTCAGTCTTCGCCCGTGTGTGAAGATTCCTGCCCCGACGGAGGCGCCCTCGGGATAGCAGAAGCACTGATATTATCTGCATATTTTCCGCTCTGCCGGACGCACTCAGGACTCCCATCAGCTGACCTTGAGTGTTTCAGGGCTACGCTACCGTGATGGACTGGCGGGGACGGGGTTAGGGATTAAAGGGGAGGATTATTAAGTAAGTATGTGCCCTTTCCACTCTCAAGCTCCAAGAGTGTTCCATAAGAGTGTTCTGAGAGTTAATGTGATGGAATGGCAGAGGCATTAGACAAGATGAGGATTAAGGGACGGATTAGTAAGTGAATTTGTGCCGCTTCCACTCACAAGCTGCAGGAGTGTTTTGTGGGTTGAGTTAATGTGATGGAATGGCAAAGAGGTACTAAGACGGGGTGAGGATTAAAGGAAGGATTAGTAAGGGAATCTCTCTCTCTCTCTCTCTCTCTCTCTCTCTCTCTCTCTCTCTCTCTCTCTCTCTCTCTCTCTCTCTCTCTCTCTCTCTCTTCCCATGCCATTCACAACTTGCACGAGTATTTCATAAGTGTTTTGAGAATTAATGTGATGGAATAGCAAAAAGCTACTCCGACAGGGCGAGGCTTATTAAGCAAATCTCTCTCTCCCGCTCTCCCTCTCTCCCTACTCACAAGCTACAAGGCACAGTCATCCATACAAGCAAGAGGGTTGAGTTACCGTGATGGGATGAAGAGGTGTCAAGACGAGTCAAGAGTAAAGGGGCAGTTTATTATGTGAATTTCTTTCGACTCACAACCTTCAAGTCTCCCCTACGAGTGAGAGTTAAGTTACCGTGATGGAGCAGCGGAGGAGATACTAAGACGGGTCCAAACGATTAACTTGGGGTCAGATTATATTAAGCAAATCTCTCTCTCTCTCTCTCTCTCTCTCTCTCTCTCTCTCTCTCTCTCTCTCTCTCTCTCTCTCTCTCTCTCTGCTTCACCTATAGAAGTTTATGAATAAGTGAATAATATGTATACATTTTCAACGTTACAAGCTTCTTCAAAGATTAAATTTGAGACAATGTTTGATAATGTCTTCCCTTTCTCTTCCTCTCCACTCTTAAACTCTAAAGACTGGTCACCTCTACGAGTTCATAATTCAGTGCTACAGTTTTTAAGGTTTTTAGGGACAGGATTGTTTACTAATATGGGACCCTGAGAATTAAACTATCAAGCAAGTCTTTCCCCTTCCACTCACAAGCTGCAAGGAACAATCACTCCTCTGTGAATTTAAATGAGCAAGTATCGCAATACTTTTAGGCTCTTCAGGAAATCAGTCGTTAAATAAAGTAAGGTTCTCAGGGTAAGCAGTGAGAAACTCAAGGAGCTGTTCCTCTCTCACTTTCCCCGCCCTTGGTCACGAGTATTCTCAAATATCCGTGCGTCTTATCTCCACTACTTTCAGCACGCTCTAGTGGAAGGTACTGAGACTTCCAAGGGTATTTTCATGGTTTGAGTGAACAAGGATCGAGTTTACCAAGGATTTTGTACCATCATTGAGAAGAAAACACTTACGAGATCTTGAACACTTACGAGATCTTGACTATCACCTCATTGGCCTTAAAAAACAATTATAAAAAGACATGATTTAAAGAGTATCAAGAGAGAGATTTCAGGACACTTCGCAATACAGTTTCGGACTTGATATCACACTGCTTTAACCCTTTGGCTGCTGTGGTCGTCCCTCGTTAACCTTCCTGACACTGTAAGAATGGTTTGCGTGGAGACACAGGAAATATATCAAAGTGAGAAAATAAGTTAACCATTTTACTGCTATGGATATCCTTCACTATCCTCCTAAGCACTGTATACATTGCTTGCGTGGAAATAGACAAGAGAGAGAATACGAGGTTCATTTAATTTATGTTTTTCTTTTTTTTTTTTGATACATTTAAGAAAGTTTACTATGAAAATAAGTGTCTTGACAAGGTATTTGGTGATTAAAGGAAAAGTCTGTGTTAGTTAAAGGATTAATTTTGTCTTTATACGCAACGGAAATATTTATGAAAGCTTAAAACAAAAATAGTGACTAATTAATTATAGATATTGAAGGGAAAAATTTGTTTAGCAGTGAAGGGCTAAGGGACTAGCGCTCAAGTGGGCCTTTCTTCCAGATTTCTTATCCTTAGCTAGAACCCGTTACCCAAAAAGATGAGAGCTCAGAGCGTTTAAATATAAGAACCCTTGCACAGTTTCTCCCTACCTGCTTCTTCTGTATTCCCTCCCTCATTTGACTTAAAGTATTTCAAGAGGCAGGTATCAAGACACTCCTCACATTCTGGATAACCCTTTTCACTGTACTCCTCACCTGGTACCTTCATTGGATTTTTTCACACTCCCTTTTGTTGCGCTAGCCCAGAACCACTCTTACGTGAATAGAATTGCTACCACTTACTACATCATCCTTTACTTCCTCCAACCTTCCAAAATCGCATCATCCCTCCAACCGACCTCCAACCTCGTGTCATCCTCACTACCTCCAACCTTTCAACTTTTCAACCTCGCATGATCCCTCCAACCTTCCACCCTCACTTCTCCAACCATCCAATCACGCATCATCCTTCACTTCTCCAACCATCCAGCCTCTCATCATCCCTCACTCCCTCCAACCTTCCAACCTGCATTATCCTTCCAGTTTCACATCACCCATCCAACATTCCATACTGACATCATCTCTCACTCCCTGTAACCTTCCAATCTCACATCATCCTTACTCTCTCCAGCCCTCCAAACTCACATCATTCTCCCAACCTTCCAGCCTCGTATCATCCTCAGTCCCTTCAACCTTCTAGCCTCCCAACCATCCAACCAGTCCAGCTGCTCCCAGACACCAAACGCCTAGTCATCCTCACCTCTGCCTTGTTACTTCTTACCTCCGCCGCCTCAGCCACATACCTTCCACCCCTCCACTCCCCCCCACTCCTTATCTCCCTTATCTCCCTCTCTTTCCATAATTCTCAGTACTGCCTCACACACATAGCTATAGCCACCTCTACTGACCTTACTGCCTCGCCTTTTGAGCTTGTAGGGGGGAAAAAAGTGCTATTCTCTCCCCGGTGTGTTTTTCTCCTCTTCGTCTCAATCAGCGCAGAATCCACTTGGCGACCCGGATTTAGTAGCGGATCGGAATGTCAACACGGAAAGAAGCTTGAGCGGCACACGAGGCAACCCGCAGTTTATTATAATGAGTGTTGTGTTTTGCTTCGCGTTTTCGTTCGTTTTCGTTCATCGTGGTGGTCGAGACGCGCGGGAATGAATCCTGAGAGAGAGAGAGAGAGAGAGAGAGAGAGAGAGAGAGAGGATGCGGGTACATAAGATCACGCTACAAATCGAATGAGATGATTGGTCAGGTTACATTATTAAAGATAACACTGAGCTCTCTCTCTCTCTCTCTCTCTCTCTCTCTCTCTCTCTCTCTCTCTCTCTCTCTCTCTCTCTCTCTCTCTCCTAATACTCCAACAGACAATTTTATGATCGTCTTTACGCGTCACTGTAACGACTCAACAAGATGCTTAATTCTGCCACACATGAGTAAACACTTCATAAACGCACACACACACACACACACACACACACACACACACACACACACACACACACTAAAAAAAAAATCACCACTCCATTTGAAGCTTCGCAACAGTATTCTTACTTTTTTTTTTTTACTTTTTTGCATTTTTTTTCTTACTCTTACGATTCATTGAAGCAGAAACTTCTATTTTTTTACATGTAACTTCTTTACTTTTTATATCAGATGCTTGAGATTAAGTAATATATAAACACTTGCCTTACTTTTTTTTTTCTTTTTCACAACGGAACACTGAAATCTGTCCATTATTAGTAAAACAGAAAACGAAGTAGAGTAAGAACAACTTATTCTTTCCTAGAACATAAGCGTTTAAGAAATTATAAAAACTTTTTCTCGCTTTTCTCAACGAAACGCTTTGAAATCTCTCCCTTATTAGTAAAACAGAAAACGAGGAAGCAGCGGCAGCAGCACAACAGCACATTCTTTCCTAGTGCGCGTGAGGGAAGACTAAAGAGAAAAATAACAACGAAAAACAACGAAAAGAAACAAATGAACATCGCTCCCTTTGAACTTAGGCACTAGAAGACCTTGACTCAACCCGCTTTAGAACTACAAGAAAAAAAATGAATAATATTACGAGAAAAAAGTTCTTGTATATATCATGGCATTTACGGGGCAGCCAGGTGAGGTTAATTATCCAGCAAGGCGTGCAGGTAAGGTTGCATCATCGGCACGCCGCGAAGGACGTGCAGACCCGCGCCCCACAACGCGTCCGTCATGCTCCTTAGCGCCCGTCATGGCTACACACGCTCATGCCCACACATACTGCTACACTGCCACGGACCTTCACACTCGCGCCACCCAGCCAGGCTTCACACTGTGGGATTCTGCTACATAACTAAACATTGGCAGTGACACTTGTTATCATAATAAAATGTACTACCACTACTACTACTATTACTACTACTACTACTACTACTATTATTACTACTACTACTACTAAATACTGCTACACACTTACACACTCACGCCACCCAACCAGCCACGCTTCACTCCTACATGCTACATGACTGAATTTACTTAGGGAGTGATACTAATTCTCACTTTAAATGCTATTACAGTACCACTACTACTACATAACCAAATAAATCAATCACACTCACTCTCACTCTAAACTGCCACATATCTAAACATTCACACTAATCATAGTTGCACACTAATATACACTCTACTACACATTCCCATACACACTGAAATGTATACCCACACACACTTATACAGCCGTCATACTGCCACATGCTTTATACTGTACCACATTCCCATACACACATCACCCACATTAGGAAATATCATTACTACACGTCCTACCACACACAGGCTATTCACGCTTACACAATGAAGCACATTACTACATACCCAGCCGCACACACACACACACACACAGATTCACCATTCAGTCTTACCTCTCACACTGACATACTACTAAAGCTCAAACACACACTTACACCGCCTCTCGCCGCAGCTGTGTCTTGTCCCTCCGCGCAAGAACAACACTGGTGACAATTTGTTTTACCTTTTGTGTTTCTTTCGTTGTTGTTGTTTTGGTTTCTCAGCCGCTCTTTCCTCCTCTTTGGCTTCACTAATCCTTGTCTGCTTTTTCGTTATTGCTTTCCTTTGAGTTATTTTGTGTTTCGTGTTGGATGAAAAGAAGATCAAGAGAATAAAACTACTGTGAAATAATTATTCCAATCCATGGGGGAGCATATCAGTTGTTGCTTGTTGTTAGGGAAAAAAAAAAAAGGGAACAGGAAGAAAGACTAAAGAAAGTGGTATTTTTTTTATCTGGGAATATTTTGTGTGAGGCGACGAATAAAAGAAAAGGAAAAAAGAAAAAAGAAAATTTGTTACCAAGTATTCAAAGGATCAAAAGTTAAAAAGTAAAAAGAGAAGTATATATAGGTGAAAAAGATTGCCAGCACCTGAATCACACACCTGCCAAGCCCACGTATATTAATTGCCATCAAGCGTTAGAATAAGTCACGAAAAGGCAAGGAACAGAAAGTTGTAGCGGGAAGGTGTAGCGATGCATGGGTTCATAGTACACACCCATAGCAAGCCACACGTGTACCTTCCCTGCCCAAGTGTATTTTGGTGCTATTAAGTTTGGCGTTAGTGTAAAAATAAGTTAAGAAAAAGTAACGGAAAGGGAGGGGGAGAGTGTGTAGTGCTGTATGGGTTCCCAGCTCACACCCGTACCCAGCCACACACCTGCCGCCCTGGCCACGTGTATTCTGGTGGTGTGCTTGGTGTTGAAGTCACGAAAAGGATAAGGTAAAGAAAGTTAGTGCTACAGAGTGGTAGTTATGGTGTGGCGGTGTTAAGTTTCCCAGCACACCTGCCCTGGCTACACATCACACGGCCTGCCATGCCTCAACCCACGAGGCTGAGGGATCGGCCAGCGGGTATCGGCTAGGGCAAGGGCGCCGCAGGGGACTCCCATCACACGCATCCTATGGGGGAATGGAGGGAGGCCACAGGGCTGACCGCGGATGTGGTAATAAAAAATACGAGTATCTTTTTTTCTTATATCGTTTTTTCTTTCCCCCTTTTCTAAAGCATGTGTGTGTGTGTGTGTGTGTGTGTGTGTGTGTGTGTGTGTGTGTGTGTGTGTGTGTGTGTGTGTGTGTGTGTGTGCAGGACCCCCACAGTGCACGCTATTCTCTGGGTGTCTCGAAAAATAATAACTTTGACCCCATAAAGAATATATATATATATATATATATATATATATATATATATATATATATATATATATATATATATATATATATATATATATATATATATATATATATATATATATATATATCGTCCCTTTTAAACAAAACGAGAAAATAAATGAATAAATAAACGAACACAGCACAAAATTCATCAAAATAATCCACAAACAAGACAGTAATCCACAAAATCGTCACTTTTTGAGCTCTTCATAATCGTCACACGTTCAAAAACACACAAAATCCTTCCTCAATCCTCATGACATCCTTCCCTGGGGGTCCCGCGGCGGCGCCCTCCTGCCGGGGAACCCCTGGGACGTGAGTTATGAGCGTCACCCAAAGCACGAAGGGAACGGAAGGCTGGGGCCGTACCGAGGTGTGACGGCCAGTGAAGATGCGTGCTGGAGCGGCCGAGTACGTCCTCCCACACAGACGACCCACGGAACACTGAGCTGAGAGTCTCCTCACTCCTCAGCCTCGCCACCCGCCCAGCTTCTCTGCGCCAGCCACCACCAGATAGTCAACCAACCTAACGCTGCTCTGGCTATCCCGCTCCTCTGCCTTCCTAGGAACTTCACTGACTTACATCTACTCCTTCTCTTACTACTACTGCTGCTACTGCTACTACTACTACTGCCACTACTACTACTACTACTACTGATGTTTTTTTCCTTCTTTGTCCTCACTTTTTTTCCTCTTCTACAGTTCTATTCTTCTTCTTCTCCTTCTTCTTCTTTTCATCCTCTTCTTTCTTCTTTTTCTTCTTTCTTCTTCTTCTGCTTCTTCTTCTTAATTTTCTTTTTTTCTCGTCTTTCTTCTTCTTCTTCTTCTTTTTCTTCTTCTCCTCTTTCTTCTTCAGCTTCTTCTTCTTTTTCTTCTTCTCCTCTTTCTTCTTCTGCTTCTTCTTCTTCTTCTTCTTCATCTTCTCCTTCTTCTCCTCTTTCTTCTTCTTCTTCTTCTTCTTCTTTTCTTCTTCTTCTTCTTGTTTTTTTTCTTTTTTTGCGTGTTATGTTTTAATCCTGGTCTTTTCTGCTCTTTTCCTCACTTCTCCTCTCCTACAGTTCTACTCTTCTTTTTTTCTTCTCCCTCTTCTCCTCTTTCTTCTTATTATTATTATTATTATTATTATTCTTTTCTGCTTCTTCTTTTTTCTGTTTCTTCTTTGTTTTTCTTTTTCTACGTGTTATGTTCTAATGCTGATCTTTTCTTTCTTTTTTTCATTTTTCATCCTTCTTCTTCTTCTTTTTCTTCTTCTTCTTCTTCTTCTTCTTCTTCTCTTCCTTCGTCTTTTTTTCTCTTCCACCATCTCAAGTTCTGATGCATGATCTTATGTTATGATGTTCCGTTTTTCCTCCTCCTCCTCCTCCTCCTCCTCCTCCTCCTCCTCCACAACCACCACCACCACCTTATTATCTCTTTACCAAGTAGTTAGAGTTGCAATAAGTTCCAAAACAAGCATACAAGGACCAGAAGGTTTGTTGGTGTTTGGTTAACGTATGTAATTCTTAGTAATCTTCCCACTCCTCCTCCTCCTCCTCCTCCTCCTCCTCCGCCTCCTCCTCCTCCTCCAGTGGTATCAAATGTTTACTTGGAACAGTCGCTATTACCTTAAAGTTTATAATATTATAGTTCTTCTTTAATTACTTTGAGCTGGAGCGTCTAGACATGATGATGATGATGATGATGATGATGATGATGATGGTGATGTTACAAGATTTAAACTGTGACGAGGCGAGTTTGTGTTAGTGGGTGTAATGTAGTGATGGTGACAGTGATGGTGGTGTTAAGAGAGGATTTTAGTAGTGTGGATGGTGATAGTGAAATTAATGGTGATGCTAGCGAGAAAGGGGTTGCTAGTGATGAAAGAGAGAGAGAGAGAGAGAGAGAGAGAGAGAGAGAGAGAGAGAGAGAGAGAGAGAGAGAGAGAGAGAGAGAGAGAGAGAAAGAGAAGGGGGGGGTAATAATAGTGCTGAATGGGCTGGTTGTAACGGTAATAATGATGCAAACAATAACTGGAAGCTGGGGTGGTGCTGGGTGCTTGTTATTGTGACGGGTGTAACAACAGAGGAGGAGGAGGAGGAGGAGGAGGAGGAGGAGGAGGAGGAGGAGGAAGAGGCAAGCAGCACCAAGGTTATACCAACAGCACACTCCTGAAACGCATCACATTCTAAACAACACATGAAAATCTCTCTCTTTCTCTCTCTCTCTCTCTCTCTCTCTCTCTCTCTCTCTCTGACGTAAAAAAGAGGAAAAATCAAATATAGTCAATAAAAAAGAAGGAAGAATAGGAAGAATACATAAACAGAAAAAAATGGAGATGTGTTTAAACTCTCTCTCTCTCTCTCTCTCTCTCTCTCTCTCTCTCTCAAGCTTCACGTAGGACTAAGGCTTTAGATGGATGATGCGGGAAGTCCGTAGCTCAGTTTGAAGGTCATAAATGCGTCTGTGTGTGTGTGTGTGTGTGTGTGTGTGTGTGTGTGTGTGTGTGTGTGTGTGTGTGTGTGTGTGTCTGCAACGCAAATTATACCCATTACCCTCAAGGAGAAGCCGCGAGGGAGGGACCTGACGCCTCTACAAACATGGGAGGTGGTCTCTAGGCAACGTCAGGAGGAGGAGGAAGAGGAGGTGGAGCAGGAGGGAGAGGCACAGACGTCTTCTTTCACTGCACTTGTCTAACGCTTCAGCCAAAAATCTGTGTTATCTGTGCAAGGAGACTTAATAGAAATTGTCCTCGTCTTTGCCTAACACTCGTGCATATTCTGGTTGGGAGTGAGCGATGATGCAAAGCTGGAGGGTTAGAAGGTCGAAGGAAGTGAGAACGATGGAAGGTTGGGAGGTTGGGAGTGAAGGATGGTGCGAGGTTAGAGTGTTGGATGGTTGGAGGGATAAAGGAGTCTTGTTCGTGTCTTTGTCTAACACTCTATTGAGTTAAGTGGTTTTCAGAGGCGTTAGTGAAGAAGACTAGTTTTTGAGCACGCTTCTGTCTAACACGTCTGTAAGCTCTACGAGGCGTTACTGAGAGATTTAAAAGACTGGTTCTTGTGTGTCTCTCTAACGCTTCTGTGGATTCAGAGGGTGGTTTCTGAGGGACGCTGCTGCAAGGAGACGCAGAAGAGAGTTAATTCTCCCCACGCCTCTATCAGGAAGTTCATAACCAGTACTGCCTCAGGTGGAGACGCTGAAGATTTTTTTTTTCTTGCTTTTCATTTTCATTTTCTTTTTTTTTTGACAGATTCAGAGGACTAATGAAAAAAAGGCATTTCCTTTCCCAAACACACATAAAAACAGGACAAGGATTCTATTTATAGATCTTGAATTTGATTGATGGTAAAACAAAATAACAAAGAAAATTATTGGCAATGCACACACACACACAAAAAAAAAACAAGACGAAATGAGATGAGCTACGTATCCTATTTATAAACTAGAAGGCATTTCACTACTTTTCTTCACTGATATCGAAAAAGAAATCAGTGTAGGAAACAAAAGCATATCAGACAACAAACATTAACTTTTCTGCGATTAGTCACCAACAAGAAACCAAGACATCTTCCTCCTCTTCCTCCTTCTCCTCCTCCTCCTCCTGCTGCTGCTGATCTTGCACGCCACCCAGGACACAAGATGCCTCAGGGAAGACAAACCAGCATAAAAATGTCACTCATGCTAATCACCTCCGCCTCCCCGTTAGATTAATAGCGGCGTGCCTTGCGAACCACCATACGTCAGGGAGCGTCATGACTGCAGAAGAGTGGCGAGGCGGATCAAGCTGTAGGACGCGCAGGTGTTCAGGCAAAAAAAGGTGATGCTAGTAGTGTTAGTGATTTAAGTGTACGAGGGAATTACTGAAACCTGTAGTAATTAAAAGAAAAAAAGTGGGGGTGTGGAATTTGAGTTAATGTTACGTGGTGAGGAAGTTTCACAGGTGCAGGAATGTTTGTGTTGTTGTTGTTGTTGTTGTTGCTGTTTTTTGGTTGTTGTACGCTAGTGAATGTGAAGGAAGAACGTGCAGTAGCAGACGTGTTGGCCCTTTCGTGTCTTAGTTTCAGAAAGCGAAAAGAAAATTAGCAGATTGCAGTCTTAATTGTTCATTTGTTCTGAGCCAACCCTGTAAAACTTCTCATCTCTAGCTAGTTATCTACCGCCCACCTATTCCAAGCCACCTTACCGAAACAAAAAAAAAACTTTCTCCAATTCATCTAATTTTCTTTAAGCTGTCCATTCATCCCAAGACAACCTACAAAAAAAAAAATCTATACCTCTCTTTAGTTAATTTTATGTGGGCCGTCCATTAATTCATTATAAGCCAACCTAGCAGACATTACTATCTACGTCTCTTTATCCTTCTGTGGGCTGCCAGTCTGCTCAAAACCATCCTGGCAAAACTTGTATTCTTGTCTGGTTCTCAGTCTGCCCTACCCTCCTTTACCCTCCACAGGTTGTCATTCCGTTACTGTAATTGTCCGCTTCTTGTCTATTCGCCGCATGACTTAGCAGATAGTTGGGTAGTAGAAGAAAGAGACAGCAGGAATTAGTAGCAAGATTAAAGAGCGCATGTTCATACTTATGTTATCCTATGCTCAGCACGCCCCGGCACATCGTGATCTCAAGACTCGCCTCACACACTTCCAGGAGCGAGCAAACCACCTCCTGAACCTAAAAAACGGCCACAGAAACCTTGAAATACTAGCAAGAAAATAATTAACAGAGAACCTCAAGAAACGAATTAAACCCCATTTTAAACCCAAAAGAACCCCAAAGAAACCTTGAAACACAAACAAGAAAACCAGGAACAAAGAATCACAAGTAGAATCTAAGTAACAAACGCCATTTCAAACCCAAAAGACCCTCACAGAAACATCTATAAACCTCACAATACGAAAACCAGGAAGAAGGAAGAGGGACACAAAAGTTCAACCCCAATAAATTCAGAAAGCAGTTGTAATTTATCTCTCGGAATGAAGGGCGGACTAAATCATTTGCCGTCCTATTAGTTGCAGGTACATGTTCCGGAGTCCTTAGCGGGTTGCTCTCTGACCCCGCGTGTTCCTGGTCGCTGCTGATTATGCTTGTTGTAGCTTTTCCCTGACAACGCGTGGCTGATAAACCAAATATATAGCCCGTATTCTTAAACGCTTCGCTCTCTCATTCTCTCTCATCAACACTGTTTTCAAAGCCCACGTAGATGTTTGCAAAAGCCACGTAGATGATCAGCCGTGTTTTTATGATTTTTATTCTTGCCTTAGAAATTGTGGAATCGTTGCTAAACTAAATATATGGCCTGTATTCTTAAACGTTTAGCTCTCTCAGCTACGTAGATGATTAGTCGTGTTGATGTCAGTGTTTTTTGCTTTCCAGGTTGCGGAATCTTTGCTTAACTAAATATATGGCCCTCATTCTGAAAGGTTTCGGTCTCTCAATCTCTCTCATCAGGACTTTGCAAAGGCCACGCAGATGATAACTCGTGTTCTTGTGAGAGTTTTTGTCATACCAAGTTGTGGAATGCATGATAAACTACCACTAGAATCATGAAAATACTGGAAAGTCCTATTGCTTCTACTAGAGGCTTTCTCTTGCACTGGAAACTTTGAATGTAAGGAGTAAGATGAAATGTTTACAAATAAGGCTGTATATTGTGAGCCTCCATGCCTGAGTTAGGTACACTTAACTTTCTTCTTATATGAAAAAAATAAAACGAAGTAATAATGTAGAAGACAAGGTGACGGAAGTTTATAAATAAGTATTAATAAGGTTGTGTATTAAGAGGCTTTGTGGATTACGTCATGCACTTAGCCTTTCCTCTTCCTTCTCACACGACGCAACAAAACAGAGTAATAACGAAAAGATGTAGGATCATTTTAATTATTTACTTTGTGTTGATTTTGTGAGTGTGGTAGATGTTTTTTTGTATGTCTACCTTACTTTCTTTTGTGTTTGATGTTTTGATAAATTTGAAGTTGAGGAGATATCTCGACGATCTTAATTAGTATTGGTTTTGACAAGTGTATGTATGGTGGATGTATTAGCATATTCAGCTTTTCTTTCGTGTTTGGTATATTAATAAAGAAAAGGTGAGGGAATATCTTGATAATCTTAATCAATTACTTAGCGCTGGTTTGGTGAGTGTGGTAAATGTTTTAGTATATTTAGTTATCTTCCTTCCTATTTGATGTATTAATAAAGGTAAAGATGAAAGAATATCTTGACAATCTTAATTAATTACTTGGTGTTAGTTTTGTAAGCGTGGCTGTTGTTTTAATATGTTTAGCTTCTCTTCTTTCGTGTTTGATGTATTGATAAAGGTAAAAGTGAGACAGTATCTTGACAGTCTTAATTAACTACTTACTGTTGGGTTTGTGAGTGGGAAGAATGTTCAAGATTTTCCCCGGAGCACGTAAGTAGGAAGCAGTACATTCCACTCTCTTATTCCACTTGTGCTTAACAAATTAATAAAGGCAAAGTTGAGGGGAAATCTTGATAATCTTAATGACTTACTCAGAGACAGTTTTGCGAGTGGATTAAATATTCAAGATTTTCTCCAATGCAAACGCACGCAAGTAAAGACAATACACCCCGACTTTCTTCTTTCTTACTTGGCAAAATAGTAGATGAAGGTCTTGATAGTATTGTTACTTATGCAGTGTTAGTTTTTAGGATTGATATTTAATATTTTCTCCAACACTACCAAACTTACACAAAAATAATACACTCGACTTCCTTCTTTCCTTCGTGCTTAACAAAATAGTAAAGATGAAGGACAATCTTGATAATCTTAATTACTTACTTACGCGGTGTTAGTTTTTAGGATAAATATTAAAGATTCTCTCCAACTCGAACTTAAGTAAAAAAAATATATAAATAAATAAATAAATAAATAAATACACTCAACTTCTTTCATTCGTGCTTGAATAATAAAGTGAAGAATGAAGGACAATTCTGACAACTTAATCATTTACTGTGTTACTTTATTGAGTGGGATAAATATTTCACTTTTCTTCAGCGCAAACAAACACACATAAATGTTTTTCTCTCTCATGCGCGATTCATAAATTTTAAAAGAAAAGATGGCAAGTAGACTTAACAATTTTTTAGAGCATTAGTTACTTGAGTTTTGTGAGTGAGGTAAATATTCCCTTTTTTTTTTTTTCTTTCTCCATCACACACAAACAAAACAAAATACAGTACATGTCACTTCCTTCACTCGTGCGTGCTTAACAACATAAGACAGGAAATGATGGTACACAATCTTAATAATTTACTCATAGCATCAGTTACTTATTTTTGTGACTGGAGTAAATATTTCTACTTTTTTTTAATAGACACACAAAAAATATGCACAATTTACTTCTTTCTTTCTTAAGTGCACCACAAAATAATACAAGAAAAATTGCAGACAATCTTAATAATTTACTTAGACCACCAGTTTGCTTCGAGAGCGACGAAAAACTTTTCTACTTTTCTTCAACACGTACAAAAGAAATAAAAAAAAAATTACATTCCACTCTCTTCTTTCCTTCGTGGAGAACAAAATAACAAAGGTAAAAGATGGCAGGCAGTCTTAATAATCTACTTAGACCTTCAGTATATTTTGTGAGTCTAGTAAACATTTCTACTTTTCTTCAACACACACACACACACACGAAAAAAAAAACTACATTCCACTTCCTTCTTTCCTTCGTGCAGAACAAAATAAGGAAAGGCGGAGAACGACATTAACGACTCACTTAGTAGATGAGTTAGTTTTGTGAAGGAGGTAAGAGTTTTTGCTTTCCTTCAACAAACTCGCAAAAAAAAAAAAAAAAAACATAGGTAAAAGGTGAAGGCCAATCTTAATTACTTCGTGTTAATTTTGCAAAGTAAACATTTCTCCTTCCCTCAGTACGCAGGACAAAAAAATAGGTAATTGGAAGGGGCGCTTTGAGTTAATTAAAGAAAATACCTACGTACTATGCACCTGACAGAATAATTAAACACCTTTCCTGTAATACAAAAAAGCAAGTTCAAGGAATACTAGGAAACACACTGATTAATTGAGAAAACCCATGTTACCTGTCCCTCTCATCTCTCTCTAACACTACAGTAAGTTAAATGAAAGTGACTGTAGAAGGAATAAAAGCTTTTCTCTTCTCAAATACAAATTCGGGAAGAAATACTAAGAAACAGACTGATTAAATCGGAAAGAATACCTGTATCATTTACGTTGCCTGTTCTACCTTTACCTCCCTTTTAACTACTACTGACATTCACTGAAAAATATATCTATAAACTCAACTCTTTCGCTGTTATTTGGTACATCTTTCCTTAATCACTAACCACTTTGGGACTCTTATTCTCGTTTTGCAGTTAAAGCCAAACATTATACTAGCTAGAAATTGAAAAAAATATTCTTTTCATGAGTTTCTTTCTTGTATTGCTTATAAAGATTTCATACATTGCTTCTAATGCTGTGAAGTGTTGCATCTTGCAGTGAAAGGGTTAACAGATCAGCTGAAAGCAGGGAAATAAGGTTCAAGAAATAATAAAAACACGTTAATGAGTTTATCTTACCTGTTATTATTTATCTCAAGTTAAGACAATACCTTTATACTTTACAGATGAGTTTCCATACCATAAGATAAAATTCGTCATGTTACTACAAGTTCATCAATTTCAAAAACATTCCAAGGGCCTCTTCTATCAATTATATCATATGCGCTCTTAAGATCTTTAAGAAACACAAGGGTACACATCAATACATACAAAAAAGAAAGAATCTCTAACCTGTCCTCTTTACCTTCACTAATTATGTTTATCCACACACTCCACCTCACCCTAGCACTCTTCACACTCCACACTTCACCTTTACCTCAACAAAATACAAAAAATACATCTTACAGTACCTTTCTCCCTTACCTCTTTCCTTAAAACTGCTTATCCACACACTTCACTTCACCCTACCACTCAGTGCTTCATCCTCACCCTAACTTAACTAAGATACAAAACAATACCTCTTAACTATCCTCCTCCTTAAATCTTTCTCTAAAACTATCCACACACTACATCTCACATTCCTCACCCTACGACTCCACTCTCACCCTCACCCTAACTTAACTAAAAATACAAAGCCTTACCTATTGTCCTCCTTACACCTCTATAACCACACACTGTACCTCACCTTCTTCCTTCTTCACCCTCACACTAACTTAACTAACATCCTCAGGCCCCAGAAGAAGGATGCTCCTCTACTGTGCCTTCTACATCGACTTCTACACCACCCAGGTAAGTGACAGGTTGATTAGTTGGCCTTGATTCCCAGGTACACACGTCGAGGAAAATAAATGCTTGAAAATAAATATGTGTAAAGATAAAAGTGCTAGTTATAGATTATGTAGCGAGGTTGTTAGTGGCTGGTGTCTATTATATAAGGTGGCTAAGTGGTGGAAGAGGAGATAGGTAGGTGGGGGACAGGTGATGTGGACAGGTAAGGCACTCAGGTGTACTCACGGTGGTGGTGGTGCTGGTGAATGCAGGTGCGGTTTGGACACTCGAAGCTTACCTGAGTAAAAAAAAAAAAAAGTAAGGTTATATAAAATGTAGTGAAAAGTATTGGACATTCACAATAGCGGTCACAAAAAACAACAAATATTACTACTACTACTACTACTACTACTACTATAAAGACAATAATAATAATAATAATAGTAGTAATAATAATAATAGTAATAATAATAATGATAATAAACTTACTACAACAGCCACCACGACCACTGCTATAAACCAATACTAATAATGATAATGACACTAATAACTTGTACCCTGTCTACCTAACCTTACCTGGCCGGCACCCCTTTACCCCGTGCTCACCTGGCCGCCCCGAGCAACACAGGTGAGGTGTCTACCAGGAAAAACTCCACTTTAATCTTGAGTTCCTCCTGATGAACGGTGCCGGGAACACTGTGTTGAGTTTTGCGAGGCAGTGTTGTGTGTGTGTGTGTGTTTCTTGGTGGAGTGGTGTTAGTCTTAGGAAATGTTGTGGTTGTGTGTTGCAATAAGGTTTTTTTTTCAGTGAGGAATGTGTGTCGAAGGAAGTGTTGAGTGTTGTGTTGTTGGAGAGTGTTGCTGTGTTCTTGTGTGTTGATTAGGGTGTGTTTTTTTCAATGAGGAATGCGTGTTATATCTGTGTTGCTTTTAGTTGACTTGTGGGTCTGTGCTGCAGTGTTACGGTGTGTTTCGAGAGGCTGTTGTCTTAAGAAGAGGGGATGCATGGAGGCGAAAAGAATATAATGAAATGTAAATTCCCAGGAATGTATTGATCAGAGTGCTGTTGTAATGTGTTGATGCGTTTGTGTGTGTTCTGGGTGTTTCTCTTTCAGGGGAGAACTAGACAGAAGTAAAAAGTATAAGTAAGGGTAATACACACACACACACACACACACACACACACACACACACACACACACACACACACACACACACACACACACACACACACACACACACACACAAACACACACCTGATCTGCATTTAAAGTGCGACTGAAACTCCTGCTCTATAATCAAACTAACGCAACTTTTTTCCTTCCAATCATCATAAAGTGCATTTCATTTTTCAGATAACGGTGTGGGAAAATATACGCCTTCTGTCGAATGTAACTAACTCAATGCCAAAAAGAAATCTAATATTCTAAACAAGATAAGAAACTGAATTCAATCACAGTAAAAAAGAGACAGACAGACAAACCAGAAAGACATGCAGACAAAAAGACAGACACAAACAGATCTAATCAGACTAAAAAGACAGACAGACAGACGGACTGACAGATACGGACTAGACCAAAAAGGTAAACAAACAGACTAAACCAGACCACACGCGACAGACAAACAGACAAACAGACAAGCAACCATACCAGACAGAAAAAGAAACAAGACTAGTGAACCAGAAAACTGAAATATTGAAAGGAGAATAAATCACACGAAAAGAAAAAAAAAAAAGTTTGGCGACTGAAATGCAGAGCCGGAATCAGTTTGCATTTCCCTCCGGTGTATAGAGCAAGACTACCATCATTTTGACGTCAGAGGTGAGAGATGGCACGCCGCCCTCCCATCACCGCCACATAGGGAGGGGTGGAAGGGCACTGGATAGACTGAGAGACAGAGAAAAGTGAGCAAGAAAGAGAAAGAAAGAGAGTAGGGATGAAATACAGACACCACAGTAAGTACTCTCTTCCTCCATCCCTCTTTCTCTCTCTCTCCCTCCACACCGGATAGATCGAAAGAGAGAAAGAAAGCAAGAAAGAGAGAAAGAGAAAGAAAGGGAGTAGGAGTGAGTTACCGACAAAAAAACAGTAAGTACTCCCTCCCTTCATCTCTTTTTCCCTCTCTCTCCCTCCACACTAGCTAGATCGAGACAAAGAGAAAGAAAAGAAAGAAAATAAGAGTGAGTTACCGACACAACGCTAAGTACTCCCTCCCTCCCTCCCTCCCTCCCTCCCTTTATACTAACCACACCCTCCCCTCTCCCTTCCATCCCTTCTCTCCCTTCCCCCCAAAGAAAGGGAGTGAGTGAGTTACCAACACAACACTTAAGTACTCCCTCCCTCTCTCCCTCCTTTCCTTCCCTCCACACTAACCACGCCCTCCCCTCTCTGGCCCCCCCCCCTTTCTCTCCCTCCTCTCCGCCCGTCCCTTCCAAGCCTCTAATGAGACCAGAGGACACACAAACAAGCACAATAACAAGACAGGACCCAGCCATCGATAACTTCTGCAGGAGGGGCGGAGGGGACCACACCACGCCTCCTCCAGACAAACAATGAAGGCTTTGGTGTCATGGTGGCGCTGTCTGGTGGTGCTGGTGGTGATGGTGGTGGTGGTGGTGAGGGTACAAGGGAGACATCATAGTGCCCCCAAGACCGATTCAGGATCACAAGCTGCTGACGAAGGAAGTGCCCGAAGGAGGGAAGTTTTACGAAGTCCTACGCAGTTTTTGGGAAGCAGGAAGGACTCAGCAGAAGGATTTAGGACTCAAAGACGGAAGTTGTTGGGAATTCAGGTGGAAAATGAGATGAAAGGACGGGAAAGATTGATGGAAGACCGGAAAACAACAGGATATGGACAAAACAAAATGGAAGGTAGTTTTTTTTGTGTTTTCTTTTTTTTTCTTCTTTAACTTTCTCTGTGTATATTTATTGATAATTTTCACTTCTCTCTGGTGGATGGGGAGGAGCCTTCGCCTTTACTATCTTATATATTTTGCTTTATATCAAATAGTGTACCTTATCATGAAGTATTTTAGGGATCAACAGGTATGCTAATATATATATACTCTTCCTTTGTGTTCCTTTGTGTTCCTTTGTGCCCTCAGAGGCGACAGCATGAACGAATGTGTGAATAAGAAATAGAGATGAATGAGTGAGTGAGTGAATGGAGAGAATGAATGAATAAGTAAAGTTAAATCTACCGTTCTCTTTCACACTCACTCACTTTGTCCCTCTGACTTATTTACAACCTCTCTCTCTCTCTCTCTCTCTCTCTCTCTCTCTCTCTCTCTCTCTCTCTCTCTCTCTCTCTCTCTCTCTCTCTCTCTCTCTCTTATCCCCCAATCCCCCCCCCAGCGTTCCCTATGCCCCTTACAATCCGCCCTCCCCCCTCCCTCCTCACCATCACCACTACATCACTCCACACTCCCCCCCCTCTAACTTAACCCCCCTTCCTCCCTCCTCCAGGCACCCCAGACGCGCCTTGGGTGGAGCTCTCAGGGGCGGTGGACCACACTGGGGTGACTGTCTGGCTGCAGGGACGCGAGGTGAGAGAGGCAGGTCATGGGGACACGTACGTAAACACACACACACACACACACACACACACACAGAAGGGAAGGATCTCTGCCGTCTCTCTATGTTTTCGTCTCTCTCTCTCTCTCTCTCTCTCTCTCTCTCTCTCTCTCTCTCTCTCTCTCTCTCTCTCTCTCTCTTTCTCTCTCTCTCTCTGTTGTAAAAAGAGGAAAATTCAAATACAGTCAGTAAAAAAAGGAAGAGGAGGAATAATACTTAAAGTGAAAAATTGGGATATGTTGAAACTCTCTCTCTCTCTCTCTCTCTCTCTCTCTCTCTCTCTCTCTCTCTCTCTCTCTCTCTCTCTCTCTCTCTCTCTTTCTCTCTCTCTCTCTCTCTGGTCCTTACCATAAAAATGCTTCGTTTTCTCATTACTTCTATTTTCAAAGAACACAAATGACTAGTCAAGTTCCTATACATGTTTTCATTCACTCATAGCTCGGAGTCCCCAAAACACTATCGCTGGAATCATAGCAACACCCTTGAAAACCAATATAACTTACACTAGTGCACCCTGCTGAACGACCAGCGACAAGGCGGAGTTCAGAATCTTCAAAACTATCACTAGAATCACGAAAACATCCTTGAAAACCAGGTAACTTCCCATATAAGCTGTTGAAAATGCTGTGGTAAGATGACGAGAGGTTTAAAAATAAGGAAAGCCAGGTATCTTCCCCTACACCCTTTTAAAAGTACTAGCGGTAAGACGGGAAGAGGTCTGAGAATACGGATCAGTCTTTCCCTCCCTTCTGCAGGTGTACAAGAGGCGTAACATCCTGAAGGAGTGGGCGGGGGAGCAGCGGAGGTACCATGCTGGCGTACATGTCATCGCCCTTCACCAAAGCCGCGGGAGGATGATGCAGGTGCGGCAGTTCATTACGTGGCAACCAACGGGTCACAGAATGCTGGCGGAGGCTGTGAAGGCGCTGCAGGAGGGACGGCTGGTGTTGGTGCTGGGTGCGGTAAGTTGTGTGTGTGTGTGTGTGTGTGTGTGTGTGTGTGAGCTGACGGAGGTTCTGAAGGCGCTAAAGAAGGGACGAATAGTGCCGGTGCTTGGTACGGTATGATGTGCGTGTGTGCGTGTGTGTGTGTTTGTGTGTGTGTAAGAGAGCATAATACCAACCTTCAGCCGCCCCTCCGCCCTTCCCCGCAGCCGGACTACCTCAGCTGGCTCAATGCAGAAGGCACGAACGCCCTCAAGAGCCTCGGGGCGCGGCTGGGACTGAGGGCGGTGAAGGAGGAGGCGTGGGTGCTGCTGGCGAGGAAGGGACACGGGGCGCTCTTCGAAACCCTCATCACTGCCAAGAACTACACGTCGAAAATTGTCTCCCCTCTCACCTTCTCCGTCAGTCTGCCTCGTTATCCAGGTGAAAATTTATTCCAACGGCTTTAGAGACTGGAATCCCCCCACACCTGTTTCTGTATTCCTTCTTCCTATGACTTGAACTCTTTCACGAGGGAGGTTTCGAGACACTTATCCTTCAGTTTTGGATGATCCTTTTTTTGACCTCTTCTTTGGGACTGGACTCTCAGTGGGCCTTTTCTTCGCACTTTATTTTTTCGCCCTGGTCAGCGTCCCTCACTGCTGTCTGGTTTATTTTTTTTCCTCTCATTAACCATTCTGAGACATTTCCTTTTGTTCGACAGCCACCATCACACATTATAACGACTAAAAATAATTATTGCAAAAGTCTCTTCTTTCTTATCCTATTCTTTCTTGTACGTGTTTATAAAAGGTTTCATACATTGTTTTACGTGCTGTGAATTGTTGTTTGTTGCAGTGAAAGGATTAACATGAAAAAGAAAAAAAAATAGGAGATTCATACATGGCACCAACCTCTGACTCTAAGGAAACGGCGATAGGAGAAGAAAATGGCTTCTAAGACTAATGAAATGGTGTGGTTCAGAGTGTAATTTGAAAGCACACCTCTGGCAGCAAAGGGACAGAATAGTGCAAGTCTTTTCAACCCCTCTAGTTATATTTTTAGTTTAGTAAAGTCCAGTGTTACATAATAGGAGCTTTGTAATCAAGGACAGTATTCTCAGACGCTTCGGTGTCTTACCTCAACTTCCAACAAGCTCTTGTGGAGACTGGTGGAGTTTTTAGTCTGTTTTCATGGTTATAGTGATAGTTTAAGACGGATTCTACATCACCAATAGGGAAAAGCCCATGAGAACCTGATTTATTATCTCAATGGCCTTTGAAAACAGTCCTGATGAGTACGAAGAAAACGTTTAAAATAGTTGCTAAGAAATCAAAGTCAAGTGCAGTGAGTTTTTTTCTTTTTCTTTTCCTAGACGACTTTCCCTTTTTATTCTTTTACGCATCATGAGCAAAGTATTTCACTGCAGCATTCCCCAACTGAGCCCTGTGAATTCCGGTTTATGAATGTGGATGATGGGTGCAAATAGCTAGGTACGTTTTATACAGAGACTGCAACGTGTAGGTGTGATGGCTTCTTGTAGCTTCCCTTGCTTTCTTACGTTCTTTTGTTCTAATTTCCTACATATCTCACTGCGTACCTTTTTTTAACAGAGCGCCACTGTCCCTGGTACCAAGACCCTGAGTTCGCGGCCCAGTTGGAGTTCTGTGAGACTTTTGAGGGGTACGGCGAGATGTGTGACTGTCAGCGGCCCGTCCACCTGAACCGCATCGCCTCAGTGAGTCTGGCGTGGGCGTGTCAAGCAACCTGTTCTTACTGTTGTGTTTGGTGCATTTGTTTAGTATTTCAAGACACTTCTGATCATTTTGGAGATTCTTTTGAGCTATTCTACTTTGTGACTGATATCTTCAGTTGTTCTCTCTTTTCTTTTTTTTTTCTTTTGCAGTTTTCTTGTTATTGTTTGTTTATGTTGTTGTTGTTGTTGTTGTTGTTGTTGTTGTTGTTGTTGTTGTTGTTGTTGATGATGTTGGTTTTGGCTAAAGCCCCTCTTACATAAAATAGATAATCGGATTTGCTAACACTTTCTTTATAAACAGACTACCAGTGACTCAAGATCTTAAACCTAACTTCACTAAAGACTTAACCTAACCTAACTTTAACCTAACCTAACCAGATCTTGTCCTAGCTTAACATAATATAACTTAACCTAACTAACCTAACGTAACCTCGCCTCACCTCGCCTCACCTCATCTCACCTCACCTCATCTAATCTAACATAACCTACCTGAACAAAACCAAACATGACCTAACTTTAACCAAGACTAACCCAACCTCATCCACACATAACCCTTAACCAATCCTAACCTAACCCAATACAACCTAAACTAACCTCACTTCACCTCACCTAACCTAAATTAACCAAACCTCACCTCACCTTACCTAACCAAACCTCACCTAAGAGGCTAAGCACAGTGGGAGTAAGAGTGACACGTCAGCAGACTTGTGGCCCCGACTGTACTACCTGGCCTTGTTCAGGTTGTCAGGACTTACTTATCAGGGACACGGCGGTACATAAATCTTGCTCAGGGTCGCAGGGAAGGACATGCTTGGGATGGCTTGAATATTGGCTTCTATGTCTTATATCACAAAAGGAGGACACGCAACAGTCAGTCAGCCTGGGTACAACAAATCGTAGTATTGGAGTGAGGAAGGATTGAGATCACAGCCTTTCCCCTTCACACTCTTACATCCTCACACCTGACAGCCTGGCCCAACCCTGACTCAACCTTGACACTCTTACACCCTCGCACCATGACACCCTTACAATGGCACTGCTACATGTAAGACAATGGCTTGGACTTATGCTGATAAAGTGGAGTAACAGTCTTCCTCACAACTCCAAGTCAATTAACTCAAAACAGCTTGTATCATTTAGCATCTTCCCCTCTTCACATCCGTGCACTTCATACACTTTTACTTATTCTATCAAAAAAATTGGTCTCAACCTCAAATTCAATCTTAAAACTGAACCTGAAACCTAACAACTAAAATCTTGGGCTGAAGAATAAAATTGCACCTAAAAACTTAATATTCAAAACTCAGCCTTAGCATATCACATACAAACTAACCTAAAACCTTCAGCCTAAAACGAATTAATACATAAATACATAAACTTAAATTCATAAACTTCAAACTTACCGTAAAACTTGAAATATAAAATCTTAAAAAAAAAAAATAATAATAAACATGAAGAGGAAAAGTTCATATGAAAACAAAACAAAAAATAAATAAATCAATAAAACAAAAAGTAAAAGATGATAAAACAAAATATAAAAGAAATCAGTAATACAATAAAACAACCTTCCCTTCTCCCCTTCCCCTCGCCCCCCCCACCACCAGCCACACCTGTCCCTGGAGGAGGTGATCCCCGTGGTCCTCATCACCGCCTCCAGGTTCCCCAGGGTGGCCCAGCAGGTGAGGACGCTGTGGGAGAACCCCGGGGGGGGTCAGACGCCCCTTATGATGCTGGTGGACGGCGCGCACCCAGAGGCGGAGGCTTTAGGGAGACTCCTCAATATTACTGTGGTGACGCACCGCAACCCAGCCACGCCAGGTGAATATGCGCGCACGCACACACACACACACACACACACACACACACACACACACACACACACACACACACACACACACACACACACACACACACTCATAAATTTCTTCTTTCTTTCCTTCATAATACCCAACCTTAACTATCCTAAATCAACAGAAGTTAACTAGACTTACCCTAACCTTATTAACTAACTCCTTTGTTCTTCTCCCTAACAACAAACAGTAAGACACCGAACTCTTATTACACTTCCAAAAACATTCCTCCAGAGAGAGAGAGAGAGAGAGAGAGAGAGAGAGAGAGAGAGAGAGAGAGAGAGAGAGAGAGAGAGAGAGAGAGAGAGAGAGAGAGAGAGAGAGAGAGAGAGAAACACTGGAAACACCACATGACACGAATAATTAAAATACTGAACTCTACTACACTTCCAAAAACTTCTGCCAAAACAGTAAAAAAAAAAAAAAACATTGAATACACCATAGGACACAATAAAAACACTGAATATTACTACACCTCCAAAAATTTCCCTTAAAAAGAAAAAAGAAACAAAAACACCTTAAAAACACATGGCAGACACCCAGTACCCTTCAGGAGCAGCAAATTACCAACACCTGCTTCCCTTCCTTCAGGCACCAAGGAGAGAGTGAACGAGCACGTCAGATTCTCCCTGCAGACAGTGTTCAATTTCTTCCCTGACGTGGACAAAGTCATTTTTGTAGAGGACGACCTGGTTCTCGCCAACGACTTCATCAGGTGAGTCAATGAAGCTGATGCGTCAAGAGATTAATGTGTTTTTAATATTGGTTGTGGAGATTGAAGTAACGGTAACTACACTTTTTAGTTTTTTTTTCTATTTTCACTACGTAACTAACAACTTTACAAATAACTCAAGGGATTACGATGTTTTTTTTTTGTTATAGAGACTGAAATAACTAACTACTCTTTTCTGTTTTTATTACGTAACTACTAATAACTTAATGGCTCAAAGGATAACGGCGTTTTTTTTTTTTTTTATTAGTTATAGAGGTTGAAATAACTAACTACCTTTTCGTATTTCATTACGTAACTAACTGACCTGAATAACTCAAAGGATTATTTTTTTTATGAAGACTGAAATAACTAACTACTTTTTTTATTTTCATTTACGTTGCTTTTTCTTTCTTGTTATGGTTGTTGGTGATTGAAATAATTATAATAGTTTGCGTTTTTTCTCTATAGTTTGTATCAATAATTTCAACGCATAACTAACATAAGGGCCTATAGTGCTTTGTTCTCATGGTTGTGCTGATTAAAATAAATGTAATGCTGTACTTTTTTTCTATAGTGCATGATGATAATTAAGAGTTTCCATTCCTGTAATCTATATCTCTTCCCTTGCCTTAATGGATTACAGAATAGCATCTTATAGAGTCGGGGTCGTACAAATTAAAGTAACTGTAAAGAACTTCTCATTTTTTCCCCCCCTCTCTCCCCAGTAACTTTATCACTTGACACTCCACCTCGACCAGTTTTCCTCCACCCTCCCCTTGAGTAGGAAATAACTTAGGTGTTTAATAAGTTCAGTGTTTAAAATTTTCAATCACTCCATAACTTCATCTCAAAACTTCAGTAGCCCATAATTCTAGTACGTAACTACAGTATCTTTAATAACTTCAATACCTAACAACTTTAGCACCCAACAACGTCAATAACCTAACAACTTCTAGAGCCAATAACTTCAGTACCTAAAAAGCCTTAATATCTAATAGCTCTAGTAACAAATAACTTTACCTCCTAACAACTTCACCCTCTAACAACCTGCATTGCCCATCCCACAACTACTTTACAACTCAGACAGCAACACAAAGAATCATGATCACAAACACATAAGCAGGTGTCTCGACAATTTCTTTTACCACAGAGAGAGGGAACGTGTACATGAATTAGCTTTTAACCTTTTGATAGCGAGTCCCCAGGTGTCGCGCGTGAGCCTCAGGTCATTAATATCTGCGTCACTTGAACAGTTACACGGGCTGACTCACTTGTGCGTGATTAATGGGCCGCTCGTTTGTCACGCCCTCGTCTCTGCGCTACTCTCACAAACCTACCTCCTTTTGAATACGACTCAGCTCTATTTTTACTTTCCTTCAAGTTTTTTTTTTTTTCTTCTTCTTCTTCTTCTTGTGTGCGTGTGTTTGTCTCCCTTTTTTTTTTTTTTTTTTTGCTATTTTGTTTAAGTTTCCCTCAAACTACCTCCATGTTAATACGGCTCTGCAAACTTTTTTTTTATTTTTATTTCTCTCTTCTTCGCGCTTTTTTTTTTTTCTTTTACGTGTATGTGTTTCTATGTCTTACTGCTGTTTTTCTTGTTTTCGTTTTCTCTCAAGTCTTCCCTCTCAATTTTTTCTTCAATTTTTTTCTTTTTTTTATCTTTCTCTTCGTCCACTACTTTCTCCTCCTCCCCTTTGTAATCTATAAGCAGCACCATTACTTCCATTTTCTTTTCTTCTTCCTTCTCCTGCTCCCTTTCATTAATTTATCCTCCTCCTCCTCCTCCTTCTCCTCCTCCTCCTCCTGCTGCTTTTTTTTTCGTGAACCATTAGCATCACCATTTATCCTCCTCTTTCTCCTCCTTTTTCTCTTCCTTAAAACATTAACATTACCATTTGTCCTCCTACTCCTCCTCCTCCTCATCCTCCTTTTCCTACTACTACTACTACTACTACCGCTACTACTTTATGATTAACTATTAACATTACCACTCATACTTACTCATCTCCTCCTGCTCCTCCTGCACAGTTACTTCCAACAAACATCTCTTCTCCTGAGCGTGGACCAGTCAATCCTGTGTGTCAACGCCTATAACTACAACGCCTTCCCGCACACGGCCAGCGACCCGCACCGCATTTACCGCGTGCAGTCCTACCCCTACTACGGCTGGATGACGCGCCGCTCCACCGCCACCCGCATGCTGTCCCGCTGGCCGCCCCACCACCAGGTAACGCCATGTGGGTTCCTCCTCTGTGTCTGTATTGTGTTGTTTTTAATACCGTTTCACTGATAGACTATTTTTTTTCCTGTCACTGACGGTTTTTTATATTGGTTGTTGTACTAAAACCTCTTATATTCATTCGTAAACTAGTCTTTCTCTGTTTCTAACTCTTTCACTACTAAACTCTTCTTGTAATTACCTACAGCTTTTTAGACACTCATTTTTGTCACTCACTCACTCACTCAACACTCCTTCCTTCCCTCCCTCCTGCCGCCCACCAGGAGGCAGACTGGGACCTGTACATACGATACGAACTCATGAACGAACACACGAGCGTCATCATCCCGGAGGTTCCCCGCACAAGGCACGAGGGCGGGGCGGGGGTGCACGTGTCGGGGCTCGAGCAGGAGTCCACGTACAGCAAGAGGCCCCTCAACACCTTGCCGCAGCCTACCCTCAACCTGCGGCGCCACTGGGACCCGGCCTACTCCGTTGATTTGATGGTTAAGATACTGCAAGGGAAGGTTGTCAATATTACTACACATCCTTGTATAGACCCACCCGTCCCTAAGTACCAGGTGAGATACAGGTACTAGTTAGGTTAGGTTAATGTTTGATTCAGCTTTGTGTTGTTCTCCCCATCACTAAGAAGCAGGTGAGTTAAAGGTATTGGTTAAGGTAGGTTAATGTTATGATTTGTCCTTATATTCCCTCTCTTCCATTCTCAGGTAAGTATCAGGTAAGTTATACAAGTACTGGCTAGTTTAAGAGTGTTTCGACTCGTTCTTGTATTGTACTAGGTGAGAGAGAGACAGGTTACGTTAATATAAGTGAAACAGGTACTACAAAAAGTGATACAGGTATTTGTAGGTAAGTTAAGGTGAGTGTAGCAGATACCACTTGAGTCGCAGGTACTGGCAGGTAAAGGTGAGTGAAGGAGGCACCAGGTGAGTTGGGGAAGTAAAGGGGAGGGTTTATGCTACTTTTTTCCTAGATTAAAATGAAAGAAATGTATGTTTAAAGGAAGATATGAGTTTGCTAAAGAAAGAGAGATAAAATGTGTTCGTTTGTAATAGAAGACTTGAAAAAAACAACTACTTTCTATGTGATAATGATGAAAGTGACTAATGTAACCTCTCTCTCTCTCTCTCTCTCTCTCTCTCTCTCTCTCTCTCTCTCTCTCTCTCTCTCTCTCTCTCTCTCTCTCTCTCTCTCTCTCTCTCTCTCTCTCATCCCCAGCGCAACACAACTTACATCATCTACATCAACCTCGCAGGAGAGGGAGGCAACACAAACTCCTACACTGTTCTGGGCAAGGTAAGTCCTGTACAGCGCCCCTCGCCTCATCTGGCACTCATATCCCCGCCACAGGTGAGACGCGCCCTTCACATTACGTGGCAGCTAACGAGGCTACAGAGAGCACAGCGCAGGCGACCCAGATGTGATTTTTGTGATATACTGTAGGTCCGTATTCTGAAACATTTCTGCGCCGCATTTCCACTACTTTCAAGAGGCTCCAGTTGAAGTGACACTGGTTTTCAAGGGCGTGTTTACGATTCCAGTGACAGATTAACAAGGTTTCCACATTATGAACAGGAGGAACACTCTAGAGAAGCTGGGTAATTATCTCTGTGGTCTCGGAAAATAGTTGTAGTGAGAGAGCAAAGTGTTTCTGAGTACGGCCCATAAACTAATTTGAGGAGAATGTAATCTTCTGCTTGCCTAACTAACTCGATTAAGACTCACTAATGGAACTTCCTCTCCTTCCTCTTCCTTTTCCCCATGCTCCTCATCCTCTTCCTCCTCCCTCTCCTCTTCTTGTCTCTCGTCATATGTTTAATTTTTCTTTTTTTCCCTTGCAGTGCTTGGGCTTCTACTACAAAGGTTTATTCGAGAATTACCGGTCGACTTTCTCCCTTAAGTATTTCGAGACGCCGTTCATTCTGGTCTCCTGCTACAGCTCTGTGTATTGGTGAGTGTCTCAAGCCTCTGTCCGGTACCTTCTCGTCGTCGTCCTGTTTCTTTCTTCCCAGGTTTGTACAGAATAACAAGTCCACTGGTGTTCTGTTATTTCTTTGCGTTCTTTCTCTTCTTTCTCAGCCTTCCTCGATTTCTTTCTTTTTTTTCTTTCTTCTCTTCCTTCTTTTCTTTTTCTTCGTAGCTTCGTAAGGGATAAAAGGTCTGTTGGTGTTTGTTATTTCTCCCTTCTTTTTTTCTTGTTTTTTTTATGTTCTTGTTCTTGTTCTTATTTCCTTTCTTCTTCTTCTTCTTCTTCTTCTTCTTCTTTCTTCTTCTTTCTTCTTCTCCTTCTCCTTCTTCTTCCTCTTCTTCTTCTTTTCTTTCTTCATTCTTGTTCTTATTTTCTTCTTCTTTCTTCATTCTTGTTCTTATTTTCTTCTTCCTTCTTCGTTTTTGTTCTTATTTCCTCCTTTCTTCTTCTTCTTCTTCTTTTTCATTTTCATCTTCTTCCTCCTCCTCCTCCTCTTCTTTTTCTATTCCTCCTCTTCTTCCTTCTTCTCCCCCTTTTACCTCCTCCTCCTACTCCGGCCCTCTTCCTCTTTCCTCTCCCCCTCCTCCTCCTCCTCCTCCAGTCCTCCTCGTTTTCCTTCTCTACCTTATCAGACACAAAACAGCTGTAACACTACACACGAGACAGTCAACATAAATAATTCACAAACCAACGTGACTGAGAATAAAGAGACCCGCCTTGCAGAGACTGAGCGAAAAAGTAAGTAAAAAAAAAATGTGAAAAAAAGATGAAGAAAGAGATGAAGAAAAATAGACGCAAGAAATGAAGACAAAACAAAACCGAGAGCGAAATGAAAAATATACAAACGATTAAAACTCGTGATTTTCATAAGATTTCAGAATGTATGTTGTAGAATATATAGCTATGGTCACTCTTCTCTTTGTCTTCTTTATCCTCGTCCTATTTTTTTCCTCAATGAGTTCTTTTGTACATTCTCTGATCACAGGCAGTCTTGTAAGGGGGAAAGGTTGGCGGGGAGAAAGCCTTGTTCTGTATCTATCTTCTCCCTCCACATATGGTTCACTAGCAGTATTAGCAAACAGATCAACAGATGCCCTCGCTACAGCCCTTGTGTCATCTGGTATCTGTTCCCATGTATTCCTATGTATTATCATATCTACTGATGCTTGTTCTTCCCTTGTGTTCCCTCGTGTTGCAGCGTGGACGTGCCCAGCAGCCTGGTGTACGCCCCCTCCAAGGCTGCCCTGGAGTTTGCCACGAGGCACTCCTGGCGCCACACATACGAGATGGCGGTGGAGATGTGGCGTGTGCCTCCTCGCTCGCTGATGGAGGAGGTCGAATTGGACAACGTGGCGGGGTTTGAGGTGATGCTGAAGGCGTGATGGGTCGCTGGAGTACATTTCTATTTTATTTCATTTCATTTATGTACTTATTTATTTAGTGTTATTTATTTCTATTTGCTTTTTTTTATCTTTCTATTCATTTTTATTTCTTATTCATTTACATGTTCATTTTTATTTTTATTTTTTGTTATTCACCTATTTCTTTTATTATTTCTTTGTTTTTACGAAGGAAGGGTTATGGTGAACAACAACAAAAACTTATAGGAAAAAAAGACACATAAAAGATAATACATTAAAATAATATATAAAAAAAAAAAAAAGCAAAACCTCACAAGTGTATTTTATCTGAACAAATTCTACTCCCACATATTCCTCCATGTAAACGTCATTCAAAGTAACGTGTGTGTGTGTGTGTGTGTGTGTGTGTGTGTGTGTTTAGAGGAGTGACGACAAGCCTGAATCAATAAAAAGCGACACCTTCTTGTATTTCCGTGGTCAAAATAAAAAAAAGATATTACACGAGCACAAACAAGAATAATGTATGAAAAGTGACCTAAACAAAATCCTCAAGCCCAGTTAACAAGATAGGGTGAGAAAATAACAGGCCAAAGTTTGATCAAGTTAGACTTATATCATAAATAATAAACTGGCTGTCAAATAGAATGGTAGCTGAAGAGTCGTTAGTGCAATCAATAGGGAGCTTTAAAAAGATTACAAATACTTATGAGTAAGGGTGATGAATAGATGTAGATGTAGGAACTTCCACGAATACGCCTTACAGATTATATTATTCTCTTATATTCCTGTAAAATAGCCAAATATAACCCAGCTTAACCAAATCTGGTGGGAATTTTGTGAGTGGCATGTCCTTGAGTTGGTTCACCTGAGAAGATTTACTGTGTACGCCCAGAAAGGTAATGATGATGTGTCAAGGATCACTGTCCTAAATACATTGTTTTGGAAAGATGGACTTTTGATCAGCTTACGCGAGTGCACTGCCATACAAGACCTTCCATAGTGATTGCAAGAGACAGAAACTTCGCCATATATCTTTTAATTTATTTTATTTTATTTATTTTCATATACTTATTCCTTGTTCTCACAGAGGCAATGCGTCCTTCCTTAGTGAAACTTCAAGAAAAGAGCAGCTTATATAAAGATAAAAGTGTATTCTACAGAAAAAAAAATGCCTTATTGAAACTCAGAGAAAAGCAGAATATAAAAAGAAGAAAAGATGATCTCTACAGACACCTAAACAAAAAGAGGAAATATATAAAGAAAAGATTGAAACTTAAACAAAACAAGAAAATATAAAGAAAAGATGAACTACAGAAACCGAGACAAAAAACAGGAAAACGCAACCAAAAGACAAACTCTGATAAAACAAAACAGGAGAATATAAACACCAACTCTACAAAAAAAAAAAAAGGAAGACATAAAGAAATGAACTCTACAGACAAAAACCTTATGGAAATTCCGACAAAAACCACCAGAATATAAAGAGCAAGACGTCCTGTACAGAAAGGTGTCTTCCCAGCACACAAAGAACAAGTGTTTACCTCCTACGCCGCCTCGCTGAGTACGCGTGAGACTCCTGCTTTACATTCTACTTCATATTCTCGCCTCACTTCCTGTCTGAGGCAAAAACTACGAGGGAGAGTGACGGGCGTGGATAATATTGTCTCGCAAAACACACACACACACACACACACACACACACACACACACACACACACACACACAACAAAACAGTTAAAATATTCTCCACTAACTCATCATTTCTCAGACATTTAGGTGCAAATCACTTCAATAAAACTAGTAAGCAAAAAAAAAAAAAAAGTAAAAACAGATACGAGTCAATAAGTGAGTGTTTGTCTTGTGTGCGAATGTTAATACGAGAGAGAGAGAGAGAGAGAGAGAGAGAGAGAGAGAGAGAGAGAGAGAGAGAGAGAGAGAGAGAGAGAGAGAGAGAGAGAGAGAGAGAGAGTGTGACGTGGCGAACTGCAAGCACACACACACACACACACACACACACACACACACACAAAGAATATTAACCCATCAACTAAACTATTTATTCTTTATCCCTAAATCACATACCAACCATGAAGAACAAAATATACACTTAACAAAATTGAAACCTTTTTTTTTATCTCCTTTAGTTATATTTGCGTCAAAACCAAAATATCACTAAGTTTTCCTGGTTACTGAGAAGGAAGCGTGTGGGAGCCTTTGTGAGTCCCTTACAGTGGTGGTGAGAGGGAGTGTGGTGCGGTGTGCTTAGTGTGTGGTAGTGGTGTGCGTGTGACCTTCCGTGGTGTGTGTGGTGACTTGTGGTGTCTCGGAGTGTGTCTGGTGTTGCTATCAGTGTTGGTGTGTTTACAGTGACTGCAAGATTGTGGTAAGGACGCGTGTGTGTGTGTGTGTGTGTGTGTGTGTGTGTGTGTGTGTGTGTGTGTGTGTGTGTGTGTGTGTGTGTGTGTGTGTGATCATGGTAGCGCCGAGACACTTCAGAACACTTGTGGTTTTAGCAGCCTTCGTTGTAATTTACCTCAAGGTCATTACGGTGCTAACCAACACCCACAACAACCAGAGCAACAACAGCAACAACCACAACCAACACCACAACAATAAACACAACCATCACCACACCACGAAAAAGTACCCAACCAACATCAGCCACAACAACAACAATAACAACAACAACAACAACAACAACAACCACAACCAACACCACACCACTAAAAAGTATCCAACCCACAACATGAGCCATCGCAACCACCACCACCACCACCACCACCACCACCACCACCACAACAACAACAACAGTAATCAAATTCACAACCACCATTACATTGACACAAACAACCGCAACCACCACCACAACCAGAGCACCTTAGAGAGGCACCTATCAGGCAGAGGAAGACAAAAAGCAGCAGCAACAGGTAAGACCTAAACCTACGTTCAGTTTAATTAATGAATACTTTTGTCAGGTGCGATGGGAGGATTGAGTCTCAGGTAATAGTGGGTGTGGGAAGTAAACTGAATTAATGTATGCATAAATATATCTAGGCAGTAAAAATCTCTTCGTAATGTTGCAAAATGAATGTAACGGGAGTGTTATTTACTATTGAGTGATCGATTTTGTTATTTTACATCATAATACAGTTTTTTTTTTCATTTCCCTAACTATATCTTTACTTTTAACACTATTGCTTTTTATTTTCCTATACGTATTTTCACTCGCGTCTAAAAAAAAACTCATAACGTTAACTTCACTATCCCAGCGCTATATGACCTCACTACTGTGACGTCATTTACCTCAATACATCAACAAGTCCAAACACTTATCTCCATTTCCATCCTCTTTGGTCATATCTGGAACCACAGGAGCTGAATTAATCCGGGTGACCTCTTGGAACTTCTAATGAAAGTCTATTGTAAGTTAGAATTGTATGGAACTACTTACTTTTCAACTAAGAATATTACAATGCACAATGTTTAACTCGCTGACTGTACAAGAGCTGCCACAGAACTTCATAAAAACAACATTTAGCATGAGTACTGAATTCAGTTACCACACACATAGCGGAGGAATACGTAGGATAAGACGCCCTTTCAGCTTCCTTTTATTTTTATTTTTATTCTTATTTCTTTTTTTTTTTCTTTCACGAGCGACTAGTTTTATAAAGAATTCTTAGTTTTGTCGTTTATTTTTCGAGTACTCCATATTCTTATTTCTGTAGTGTGTTTTATCTCTAAGTCAACTTTATATTGAAATATTATTTATCTATTTTTTTTACTTTTGAAATATTCAAATGTTATCATGTTCTTATTCTACTATTATTACTTTTTGTTAATTTTGTTATTTACGTTATCTTCTTACGGAATTACCCACTAATATAAGTCTTGTTCTGACGACTTTGTATACTGTAGACCATAACCTAATGACTCTTGACGTTTTATTTAATCTATATTTTTTTGTAGTCAATAAAATCTATCTCTTCCCAGCAGAAGGCGAGGCAGAGAGCAAGGGCGTGGGTCCCCTGGGCGTGCTGGTGGTGGAGGCGGCAGTGGGGGCGGCGGGGCTGGAGGTGCGAGTGGACGGGGTGAAGGTCAGTTCTTAACCCAAACTCAGCGCGGGAAGTTATCGCGGCCAGATTACGCGTGTTTACTTTGCTCTTGACTCCCCGGCCAAGCAGCTGCCAACACTGTGCCCGGATGTTCATTTCACACTAATCGAACTTAACCGAACTTCCTAACCTCACTCATCACCACTCCCCAGATGCTCATTTCAGCCAAAGCTAACCTAACCTCATAACCTCACCCAACACAACTGCCCTGATGTTCATTTCACCCTAACCTAACCTAACCTCACCCACCACAACTGCCGTGATGTTCATTTCAGCCTAACGTAACCTAACCTCAACCAGCACAACTGCCCTGATGTTCATTTCAGCCTAACCTAACTTAATATAATCTAATACCACTTCCCGGATATTCATTTTAATGGTTTACTTTGCATTCTGTTCCCTCAACGCCAGTCAACATTAATGGCTGAGCTGACTTCGCTGTGTAGTGTGAAGAGAAGACCAGGAACAGATTAAAAGACCCTGGAGAAAACAAGTTGAGGAATGAAGACTGAGGAAAAGACGGAGAGTGCGATGGAAGGCTGGAACTGCGCTAGAACTGCAAAGGATGGGAGTCACAAAGGAAGATGCAAGGGACAGAAAAAAAAAAAAAAAGCGTAGAAGACTCTTACATGGCGCCAACCCCTGACTCTTGACAAACGGTGAAAGGAGAAGATTAAGCCATTATAATATTATACATGATGCACTAACCCTTTGACTGCCACTCGGTATACCTTTCCCTAATTACCAATCACTCTGCGACATCTTTACTTGTTCTACAGCCACATCCAATCTTTGAACTGGGAAGAAATTGCAAAATGTATTCTTTTTCATCGTTAACTTTCTTGTAGATGCTTATAAAGACTTCGCGTATTGCTTCTAATGCTGCTGATTGTTTCGTGTTTCAGTGAAAGGGTTAATATGATGATGCATTAATATGTAATCCATGTTAATGACAATACAGTCAGTCAATCAGTCTAACCTAATCAGTCTAACCTAACCTAACCTAACGCCGCACGCTTGTCTCTGTCTCTTCCTCAGGTATTCCACGCCCTGAACCAAACAATGTCATTACAAGGCCATGTGGTGAGGTTCCACGCGGGGCTCCACCTGGTGACCCTCGATGAAAGGTCAGGCGAAGTGATGCGTAGCCAGACCTTCCTCACCTGGCAGCCTGAGACCAGCCGCCAGGTGGCCCAGGCGCTGCGGGATGCTGGTGAGGGAAGGCTGCTGATCATCGTGGGTCTGGTGAGTGAGTGCCCAAGGTGATGGTGAAGGTAATGGTGATGGTGAAGGTAATGGTGATGGTGATGATGGTGATGGTGATGGTGGTGTGAATGATGAAATCGAGTAAACTGATTCACTCACTTCACTATTTATCTATTTTATTTATTTATTTTACTTATTTATTTATTATCTATCTATTCATTTTTATCTATTTATCTATTTGATTTTCTTTTTTTTTAAGTCTTCTTATAGGCCAATAATCTCTTCACAAATCCTGGCAATTGATAGACTCTTGGCTGATCGGAGAGGACTTGTGGTCGAAGGAAAATTACACTGAGAGAAAGGAAGTGCTGTGTGTTGCTTGACTTCTCACTGCGCCTGTACCTGGAGCCTTGTTCGCTCATGAAGAAATACGGTGACACTGATTACTAAAGATTACAGAGAAAACACACAGCAACACACTCTTGGATCCTTGATGAAAAGACATTCTTGTCTTAACGGAGAAAAAAAGCTGTTTATCATGTTTTTCCTGAACGGCTGGTGACCCCTATGACCTCCCTCTCTTCCCTGCCTCCCCAAGCCGGAGTTCACCATGTACCTGGGGCGCAAGGTGACGCGGCAACTGGCCTCCCTCGGCTCAATCTTCGCGGAGCGGCTGGCCAAGGACGAGGCGTGGTGCATGGCGGCGTGGAAGGGCTGGGGCGTGGCAGGCGAGGGCCTCACTATCATCCACCACAGCCAGGGCGAATACACCAGGCAGGCGTCGCCGATATCGCTGCGTCTCATCATCCCCCGCAGGCAACGTGAGTGGCGGCGAGAGACGGGGACTGCAAAGCCTCCTCAGTGTGTGGCTGTCTGAAGGTCAAGCCTTCATAATCATTTTCAAGCTCCAGCCAAAGAAATGAGCCAAAGAAATGAGCCAGTTATGTGCCCGTGGCTATATCCTAATGGCTATGCATGACTTGCAACATTTGGGACTGAGGTAAGTACTCTGTTCCTAACAAGAGAACATTTTGTCCGTCAGATCCGAGATGCACGTGGCACGCGGCGCCCGGCATGGAGGAGCGCGCCGCCTTCTGCAGCACTTACGACGGCTACGGCGCTTTCTGCAGCTGCCATGAGCCGCCCTGGTCGCCACGCCCCGCCTCGCCTGTGAGACTCGTTGCAGCTCGTTGGTTTGTGCCATACAGTGACTAACGTGCCCCGCGTGATACAGGTGCTAATGACCCGCGTCCCAGGTGCCCTACGCGGCGCGGGAGGTGATCCCCGTGGCGGTGGTGACGGCGCGGCGCCTGCCACGCTTGGTGCGGCTGCTGGGCCAGCTGTGGGCGAGTCCCGGGGGCCTTGACACGCCCGTGACGATCTTTGTGGATGGCCACATCCCCGAGGCGCGCAGCCTGGCGGCCCTGCTCAGGGTGCCCCTCGTGGAGCACCAAAACTCTGGCACGCCAGGTCAGAGGTCACCACAACACTCGGGAAGGGAAGGTGTTCATGTGACATTTATACTGAAATCGAAGCTGCTATAAAAATAGGGACGTAATGACGCCATTCCTCATCAATATTCACTCGCCATCACCACAAATTCCTTGAAATGTCCTTGACTCTTCATTACCTTTTTTGTTCCTGCGTTCGCTAGCCTCGGTCTCACCCCTTTCCCTCCCCACCAACATTCCGACCCATCCACCCACACCACCACCACCACCCACTGCCCGCCTCACTCATCCGCGCTGCGCTTCACCCTCCCTGCAGGCACCTCGCAGCGGGTCAATGAACACGTCAGGTTCACGCTGGAGAAAGTGTTCCACCTCCACCCGGAAGCTGACCTCGCCATCATCCTGGAGGACGACCTTGTGTTGGCTGCGGACTTCATCCCGTGAGTGGCGAGGCAGTGAAATATTTCTTACTGCCAGTGATGGACGGCGGGGCTGGAACTGGCTCTACTATTATTACTCTTACTAACATTACTATTACTTCTACTACCACAACTAATATTATTATTGCTGCTGCTACTACTACCACTGCTACTGCTACTACTACTAGTACTACTACTACTACTACTACTCCTACTACTCTTACTACTACTAAAAACACTTCTACTAGTACAAACACCACTAGTATCACTATTTCTACCACATCCACCAACAAAATACTACTATAACCACCACCATTACAACTACCATTACTACTGGTGGTGATAATACTACCACTATTACCACCACACCAACCAAAACCATCACCACCACCACCACAACACCTACTACTACTACTGCTACCATTGCAAACATCACTAATGCCACAACTAATACTGCACCCACCAACAAACCACCACCATCATCACCACCACAACAACAACCACCACCACCCACAGGTACTTCCACCAGACAGCAGGGCTTCTCAAATCCGACCCTTACCTCTTCTTCGTCAACGCGTTTAACTACAACTCGTACCCGCACACGGCCCAGGACCCTCGGCGGCTGTACCGGGCGCATGGGATCCCCGGATACGGCTGGATGACCACACGCAAGGCCGCCGCGGAAATGCTGGCCGGCTGGGTACCGCTAAACCAGGTCAGTAACACGAGCAAGATCACGAACGCGGCCAGGTAAGATGCGGAAGTTGTCCGAATGGGTCTGAATGCTTTGGATGAAGTTGCATTCACCCACTTTACTAACGACAAATAAACACGAGATGGAAAATTAGATATGAATAACGTGATTTTCTCCCCATCCACTCCTCGTGATAGAAAATGGAGGACAAAGAAAACGTGTCTTTCCCCTTTCCCTCCCTCCCTACAGACGGGCGCCTCGTGGGACTGGTGGGTGCGGGCGCGGGTGATGGGGACGCGGGACATGGTGATCCCCGAGGTGCCCAGGACGCGGCACATGGGGGGCGGCGGCGTGCACATCTCGGGGTTCGATCAGGTTCTCTTCTCCAGCCAGCCACTCAACACCTTAGCCAACGTGACGCTCGATGTGGACAGGTGAGTGTGACGATGACAGGTGAACTAATTAAGCCTATCCATTTAGACAGGTGAAACGGGTGAAGGGTCGGACAGGTAAATTTAATTGGTCAATGCATTTTAGACAGGTATGTGTGACGCGTAACGCAACAGACAAGTAAACTAATTTGGTCAGTGCATTTAGACAGGTGAGTGAGACGTGACGAAACTGACAGGTAAAATAATCAGACAGGTGTGACGGTGACTGTGACAGGTGAGCTAATTAAGCCATTCCATTTAGACAGGTAAGTGTGATGGTCCCGAAGTAGACAGGTAAACAAATCTGGTCAATCATTTAAAGGTTTTCTTTGAGCAGCTTTCTTCAAAAAAAAAAAAAAAAAAAAAATGAGCTTGGCAAAAAGAACAAATAATTCAGTTAAAAACCATTAAGAAGCAATATTTCAAAAGAGACTAACAAAGAACAACAAATCGAGCTCAAAATCATTAAAAGACAACAGCTGAGGTGAGGCGCCTATGTAATTTAAGGAATCTTCATATACAACAAAACCATCGCCAAAAAGTAACTCATCCAGTTAAAATTCATGAATACACAATAGCCCAGGTGAGGAGGTAATCTAAATACAAGGAATCTTTGCATGTAACTAAATCACTGCCAAAAAAAAAAACACATCCAATTAAGACTCATTAAGGAGCAATAGATGAGGCGAGGTGCTAATGAGGGAGTCTTGGCCGCAGCGCACGTGAGGCGGAGTACGAGATCCGCCTCCTTCAGGACCTGCGGGAAGCCGAGGTGGTGCCCCTGACCCGACATCCCTGCCAGGTCATCCCCGTCCCCATGCACAAGGTCAGTATCGCACTGATTCACATCTATTAAAAAATAAATAACAGTGATAAAGATAATAAATTAAAGTAATGGTTGGAGTTAAAGAATAATAATAAAAAAAAGAAAGAAAGGTAATTTCAGGATAAAAGTAAAATAATAAGTAGACAAAATAAAGTAAAATAATGATTTGGAGGTTTGAATAAAAAACGCTGATAGTAATATTGAATAGAAAAACCACCATTTCTTTTTTCTTAAGAACAGGAAACACAGAAGCATGACACAGAAAACAAACACTAAAGTAGAAAACAAACAAAAAAAAGAAAGCATATAGAAAACAGACGAAAACATCTATAATGAAAAACATAAACCTCTACATAGCACAGAGAACACAAACAACACACCAAATTTAAAGATAGAAAACACGCATGCTGAAATCATAAAGAAAAACAGAGAGGATAGTTTTTACAGTAGAAATAGACAACCAACACACACACACACACACACACACACACACACACTAAACCTTGCCAAGTAGAGAACACAATCAAAGGTATATTCAAGTATCTTTTTTTTTTCTTTTTTCAATTCCTAATCATAGGCGTTCAATAATTTCAGCATCATTCAGCCAAACACCTCAACAAACGCCCCTTAAACTCCATAAATTCCAATAACATTATGTAAAGCTTAAGAAAGAAACTTCGCAGGGATCAAAGTGGCAAGGAGAACAGGAGGGGGTAAGCAGATGGGGGGTGGGAGTGAGAGGGGGCGTAGGACCGGCAGGGGGCGGGAGGAGGAGTGTAGAGCCAGTAGGAGGGCGGGAGGAAGGATTGTAAGTCCAGCAGGTGGCAGCGGGAGGAGGCGAGACATCAGTGGAAGGGCGGGAAGACTAGAGGTGAGAGGCAAGGTAACAAAATGAGAGGAAGGAAAAGAATTATAAAAGTCTTGCAAAGAAATAGTAAGTAACTCTATAGGATATTCAGTTGACAAGAAGAGAAGGTGGCAGGGGTGATAAAATACTACCCAACAAGTAATAGAGTGTTATTCCACTAAAAAAGGGCAGGAAATAATAGATTCTGGCTCGATAAAGTTATTCAAAGAAGAGATACGAAGAAACTGGTTCTTAAATAGAGTAGGACATGAATGGAACAGACTCCGCAATTAGCTTGATAGTGCTGAAATATTGGGGATCTTTAAAAGAAGAATCGACAGATTTATAGATGAGAATGATAGAGTGAAACAGGCAGCCAAACATATAGGAACTGCCACATGTAGAGCTGGTGGCTTCTTGCAGCTTCCCTTATTGCCTTATGTCGTTAGCAATCAAGTTGTATGTCCCGAGCATGGATGAGGATGATAGGTGGAAACGGGCATACGCGTTTTTATACAGGGACTGGCCACGTGTAGGCCTGATGATTTCTTACAGCTTCCCTTATTTTCTAATGTTTCTTCTATATGGTTCATGTGTGGTTCAACTGGGAGTTTTAAGACAGCAGACGAAATTACAGATGATTACAGATGAATGATAGGTGGAAATAGAGAGGCATGTTTTATACAGGAACTGCTACGTGTAGACCTGATGGCTTCTTGCAGCTTCCCTTATTTTCTTATGTTCTTATTTTCTAACCCAGACCAACAAGACGTACGTGATCTACATTTACCAGCCGGACGAGAACAAGAGGCACCACGCTTACGAGATTGTGGCGACGGTGAGTGTGCAGAGCGGAGGATGATACGGGGGAAGGAAATAAGCAAGAGAACAGTAAGGAAAAGAAATGGGATGAGAAAACAGAGAAGGCGGAATGGAATATAATAGAAAGAGATAGATAAGGAAAAGAACTAGGATGAAAAAGAAGGTATTACATAAAAGAAGGAAGATAAAAAAGGAATGGGATAGTAAAGTAAGAGGAAGGAGGAAGGATATACACAGGAAAATGAAAGAAATACAGAGAGCAAAGGAAATAAAAAGAATAGGAAAAGGAGAAAAGAACGTATGAATGAAAGTGGATGAGAGAGAGAGAGAGAGAGAGAGAGAGAGAGAGAGAGAGAGAGAGAGAGAGAGAGAGAGAGAGAGAGAGAGAGAGAGAGAGAGAAATAAAAAAGGAAAGAGGAAGCAGGAATTAAAGTCGAAGAGGGAAAAGAGAAAAAGAAGGTAAAGAGACAGAAGAGTAATTATTCCCACAAAGTAAGAGGAAAAGAGTGAAAAGAAAGGAGAGACAGAGAACACGTAAGACGGATGAGGAAGAGAAAAAGAAAATGAACACAAGGATGAATAAAAATTTACACATAGAAGAAAAAAGAACTTGGAAAAAATAATAGACAGAATAAATAGCGAAGAAAACAATAAAATTATAGCAAATGAGAGAAAAAAAAGATGAGATAAGGATAAAATGAAAACTGAGACAATAATAACAACCTGCACTAATTAATCCCGACCTCGGTATCTGAAGGAGAAAGAGAACATGAAAAAGAGATAGAGAAAAGTAGAAATTGAAAAAAAAAAACACTCAAAATTCCAGTAAATGAAACTAAATATGAGAAGAAAAAAATTAAGATTAAGATAATAAAAAACAATGTTAATTACACCAGTTCACTACAACGACACCATCTCTCTACCCTTGAAAAAATACCAAAACCACCAAAATTACAATAAGAAACAAATAAGACAAGAAAATAATAGACACTAGGAAAATAACAATAATAATCCACTGTAATTAATTCCATCCTCACCATCTCTCTATCCTCTCCATCACCATCCGTCTACCTCCCCCAACACTCACAACCTCACTACACTTCTCTCGCTTTTCCCTATCCATATGGAGTCCCGGCTTCTTATTACCCTTATCCACTCTCTCTTGTCTAATGCATCCTCTCCACTAAGGTCCTTCTCTTTCAAGTCGGCCCATATATAGTCACCTCACCGTCTTCGTAGTCTTCCTCTTCCTCTTCCGGGATAGCAAGCCAGTTAAATTCAGCGCCGTTCTCAAGCCCACATAGATGAGGAGGGTTTGAGGTAAGAGGGACATCCATCAGTAAAATCTAAAGCCAAAACTATGGAAAGGAGCCCCATACTCCACCTGCGCCTCTATTAACACTCTCTTCCATCCACAGTGCCTTGGTATCAACGACAGGGATATCCACGAGAACCTGAGGATGATGGTAACTTTCCCTTTCTTCGGTAACCAAGTCTACCTGGTGGCGTGCCCTGTGTCTCCTTACTGGTGAGTGTGATGACGTGATGTAGTTGTATAGTAAAAGCAGAAGGCTCTCTCCCCACCCTCCAGTGAACAGAAATTAACAGAGGGGATACAGGGTGAGGTAGGAAAAGAGAGGGAAAGATATGGAAGGAGAAGGAAAAGAAGGATGTAGCAAGAAAGGAGAAGAAGGAGAATGGAAAGTAAATTGAGGGAAAAGGGGAAGGGAAAAGAATGCGTATGATAGAAATTTTGAACGGGAGGGGAAAAGACTGAAAGGGAGAGAAGAAAAAGAAAAGGTAGAATAGAGGGAGAGAAAGGAAAGAATATATTAGGGAATGGAAAGGAAGGCAAGAAAAAAGAAAACAGAGAAAGAAAGAAAAGAGAAGGAAGAGAAAAAATTAACATGATACAAACATTAGTGTAGAGATAGAAACGAGAAGGAAAGACGAAGGAGAGTAAAGAGATGGAAAGGAAGGAGGAAGAGAACGCAATATGAGGAAAGAAAGATACAAAAATGAGAGACTTTGAAAGAGGAAATGAGAAGAGGAGATAAGAATGAGGAGGTGGGAACAGGAAGAGGAAGCAGATAATAAAATGTAATTAGGGACAAAGAAACGAATAATCAATTACATCAAGAAAAACAGTTACATCATCCACATCACGCTCAGCTACTCCACTCTTCCTCCACACCTCCCCACACCTAAGGACCCACTCTATACCTCTTCCACATTCATTCCACACCTGCAAAAGACCCTTACATCCATTCTACACCTGCACACACATCTTCACATCCACTCTACACCTGCACACACAACTCCACATCACTCCACAACCACTCCATACTCCCACATTCATTCCACATCTGCACATACATCTCCACATTTTATTTACACCTGCACCAAACTCTACACCTGCACACACACACTCACACACACACACACCTCCACAACCACTCTAAACCTCTGCAACACTCCAAAACCACTCTAAACCTCCACAACACTGCATCCACTCCACACCTGCACACACACCTCCACAACTACCCCAAACCCCCACACACCAGAAAAAAAAAAAAAAAACACCTGCCTAAACCAACATTCTTATCAACCAAACACCAACCCCACAACATAAGACCAAATAAACACAAGGGAGGTTTCAAGACACTTACCCTTGAAATTTGTACGATTCCTATAACCCTTTCTTAGGACTGGCACTTCGGTGAGCCTTTTTTCTCGTTATTTTTATTGCCCTATGCCAGTGAACATTTTATATAAAGAAGTAATATCCAAGGAAACCCAAGGAAACCCAAAAAAAACTATACTAAATACACTACTACACAAAATACGCCCCCTTACCATATTCTCCCTCCTTCTTTCTGCATTCATTCTTCCTTCTTTCCTTCCCATTGCACTCATTCTTCCTTTTTTTTCTTCCTATTCACTTACTCTTCATTCATTTCTTTCTATTGCATTCCCTCAACCTTAAAAGAAAAGATATTTAAAACAAGAGATAGGAAGGAATTGGTTCTCATAGTGATAGATGAATGGAATAGACTCAGTAATCAGACTGTTAGTGCCGAGTCATTAGAGGTTTAAAGGAAGAATAGACATTTTTATGGATGGGGATGATAGGTGGAAATAGGTAAGGAAGCTTCATACAAGGACTGCCCTGTGTAAGACTGATGGTTCCTTGCAGCTTCCCATATTCTCTTATGTTCGTATGTTCATCCTGTCTTCCTTTCTATTAGATTTACTCTCGCTTCCTTCGCCCACAGCCGGCCAGGACGTGGAAAAGTTATCTACTACCCAAACGAAGAAGATTATCACTACGCCCTTCAAAACTCAGTCATGAAGCCAGCCCTCGAGGTGTCCTACGCCCTCAGGACTCCCCCGCAGGACCCCCGGCAGGTGTTCGCCCTTGAGAATAGATACATTGTGAATTATACAGGAGGAGGTAGCACCCCGGCCCCTACAGAGGATGACCTACTTAGATAGAGGTTATGGGTTGGGGTGTTTATAGATGGGTAGATAAAGGAAGGTTTTATAATATGATACTTTTGTTTCGGTCCTTGCTGCTCTTGTTAGATAGACAAGGTGGGTGACTGACAGAAGGTTCAGTATTATAAGTAGATAGACAGGTGGGTAGATACATAGTTAGTTACTTGACAACCTTTAAAGAGAGAAAAAAAAATGCCTCTCAACTCTAGATAACTTCTCTTAGATAAACAAATAGATTGATACATAGTCAGATGGATAGATAGGTAAGTAAATACAGACAGATAGACAGTTAGTTAGACAGGCAGACAGGCAGTCAGATAAATTTCAAGCGACCACATCTGACACAAATATACGACCATTTCTTAATTTAATAATATATAATATAAAATAATAACCTTTTTATACCATTACAAAAATTCCCTTACACTCAATCACACTCCCTCACTCTTCTTCACCCATAAACACTCCTAAAAATCTATCCTACAAAACCTTTCCTAATATCCCATCCTTCCTCCTCCTCCTCCTCCTCCTCCTCCTCCTCCTCCTCCTCCTCCTCCTCCTCCTCCTCTTCCACACTCACAGGTAATTCAAACATACACACACCCACACCTAGCACTACTTTATCATGTATTAAATTGAACCGAGAATTAATACCAGAATATTCTCGTAATTTGTCAGACAGTCCAACGCACGCCCGGGGAATTATTGCAGTCCACCCTGTTAGTTCGCGTTTTCTATGCACCGTACCCTGGGAATAATAGGTGATTTTGATATGGATAGGGATCTGTAGGTAAATGTAATGTGCTTATTGGTGTTACTGCCTTGAATACTCTCTCTCTCTCTCTCTCTCTCTCTCTCTCTCTCTCTCTCTCTGCTTATGTTTTATCCCGGAAATCGACCAAGGAAATAAACACTGGAAGAAAAGAAAACGTTACACTCTATCAAGTCATTTACTGCAGTGCTTTGAAATGGAAAATAAACAAGTAAATGAATAAGCAGATAAATTAATAAATAAGGGAAAGGAAAACGAGTCTTGTATACCTCACGAAACGTTAAAGCAAACCCAAACACACCTGAAACACACCTGAACCCACGTAAGCCAGGCTCAGCACAAGTGTCAGTTTGCGTCAGTCCACACCTGTGCGGTTATTTCCTCACTGAGTCAAGGACGTGACGAAATGAAAAGAGGAAGGGAGTTGAGGTATAATATTCTTCTCAGACAGGCAAAGAAAATAACTTAGTCATACATCAGTGTTGCTTGTGATCCCTCGACACGCACAATGGCTGAGGAAGATGGAGAGTATAAATAAAGGTGCAATTATGGGAAATGCGACAAAGGAGAGAAACAAAATAAAAGAATAATAAGAAGAGGGAATAATAGATGGAAATTATCGGTACGGTTCCGAGACCTTCGAATATATCAGTGTTGACGTAAGGAAACTAGGAAAATTTGAAGGAGGATACAGGAAATAGAAGAAACTTAGGAATTTTGTAAGAGAAAATGGTGGAAGGGTAATTGTAAATACAGGAAACGAAAAAAAAAAATATTGAAAGATGAAAAAGTGAAGAAAAGCAAACACAAACAGTGAACACACAAAAAAAAAGGAAAAGAAAAGAAACGGAAATATAAAAACGCTAAACCAGCCAGCAAAAACAAAAACCAACAAATAAAAATCAAAACCAACGAAAAAAAAATAAAAACTAGCAAAAAAAATATTAAAAAAACGGGAAACAAAAAAAATAATTAAAACATGAAATCCAAACAAGAACCAATAAAAAAAAGTAAACTAAACAAAACATCAAACAAAAACAAAACCACCAAAACAAAAATACAAACAAAAAAACAAAAGAGAGGCGCAAAGCAAACACAACTACAAGCCTGGCAAACAAATGAACAAGAAAAACAGGAAATTATTCAGTTTTTCCTGGGAGATGTTTCCCTCCTGAATAGTGCAGGAGGGGAAAATAAAAGGAGAAAGAATTAAAAAAAACTATAGGTAAATAAATAAATGAATACACAAATCTCTCTCTCTCTCTCTCTCTCTCTCTCTCTCTCTCTCTCTCTCTCTCTCTCTCTCTCTCTCTCTCTCTCTCTCTCTCTCTCTCTCTCTCTCTCTCTAGTGGGCATTTATCACACTGTTTACACCTCCATCATGCCTTCACGCACCTCATAAAATTCCAACCTAAACAAACATCTACACATTCCTTTCTTTCACGCCCACTTAAATTACATGCTCCGTTTTTTTTTTTTTTTTTTTTGTGTGTTTTTTCAACTTTCCCTCAGTTTTCTCCTCCACAAAAGAAAAAAAAAAAAAAAAACTCGGAGCTAAAAAAAGAAGAAAATGATAATAATAATAATCTACACATTCCTCTCATTCCCGTCCACTTAAACTACATGTCACGGTTTTTATTTGTTTATTATTTTGTTTTCTTTTGCTCTCGCTCCGGTTTTCTGTCAAAATAAAATAGTTAGTGCTAAGAAATGCTCCTACAATGCCTTATTTTTTTTTTTTTTTATAATCTTTCTATTTTCTTTATCAAAATAAAACCACATTTTCTTCCGTTTTCTCTCAAAATAAAATAGTGCTAAATAGATTAATACAATATACCTATTTATCTTTTTTACTTTGTTATTTTCTCTATTAAAACAAAACAGTTGGTGCTAAATAAACAAAAATACCCTTCATTTCTTTTCTTATACTTACATTTTCCCATCACAAAATAAATAAAAAGATAAATAAATAAAATCTTTGCTGCTATACAATAATGATAAATAAATGAAAAGATAAATAGGTGAAAACAAACAAACAAATAAATAACAAAACAACATAAAAAACAAACTTGCTACAACAAACAAAAAAATTCCTTTCATTTAACCCCACTTGACTCACATTCACATTTTTATCAACACTCCGTTATCTGTCACAAAAAAAAACCTGACGAAGGCCCCGAAGAACACACGCACGCACTCAAAGGAGGAGGGAGTCGCCTAAGGAATGTACATCCCCTTCAGGAGTCGCCAGTAAGGCCTTGTAGGTGATCAGGGTGACTAGTTTCTATGAGGATGAAGAGAAGGTTATTATAGATTAGTTGAAAGACGAGGGCGGTGAGAGGTTGGTGGTGGTGGAGGAGGAGGAGGAGGAGGAGGAGGAGTGTGAGAGATTGGCACAGGAGGAGGAGATTGGATGATTGAATGAATGGAGTGATAGATTAATTGATTGGCTGACTGACTGACTGACTGATTGACTAACTGACTGACTGACTGACTGACTGACTGACTGACTGACTGACTGACTGACTGATTAATTAACGCGAAAGATAATGAATTGATAGAGGAAGAGGAAGAGGAGGAGGAGGAGTAGGAGGAGAACTAGAAGGACGAGAAGGAGGTGGTGGTGGTGGTGGTGGTGGTGGAGAAAAAGTGATGGTGGCAGTTGTGGCGGAGGACGACGAGGATGATGAGTTAGTGATGGTGGGGGAGGAGGAGGAGGAGGAGGAGGAGGTGGAGGAGGAGGTCTGGGAATGCCATTACTCTCTCCCTCATGATAATAAGATCCCCCTGC